>NC_142933.1:105548211-105573211 GCF_046866305.1 Octopus bimaculoides
TACTCATTTATTATTTGTTTATATATATATATATATATATATATATATATATATATATATATATATATATATATATATATATATATATATATATAGATAGATAGATAGATAGATAGATACACACATATACATATATATATATATTATTATGATTGACCGTTGACTGGACACTATTCAATTTTTTTTCTCCGTGTTTTTCTCCTTGTCTCCGTATTCTTTCTCTTGAAGAGCGTAGCTCGAAACGTCAAAGACTTTCCGTATTCCCGATCGTCATACTAATACATCCTTTTGTTATTTACACCACCTGTCCTCGTCTGTTGTTGTTTTTTCGTATATTCTCCCATATATATATATGTACTTATATATGTGTATATATATATATATATATATATATATATATATATATATATATATATATATATATATATATATATATATATATATATACACATATGTGTGTGTGTGTATAATTACCAGTAGTTGTGACTGGAGTTATACTCATTGTTCAACTGTGCTAGAGCTTTGCTGGCATTTTCTTTATTTGGGTCTCCCTTTAAGCGTTCCGTTAAGAGGAGGTGCTTCGTATCGTCTACCATAGATTCATCAATTTCTGTTATCTTGCTCAACAGCTCACTGTTGTATGGCTTCCATTCAGTTTGTATGTCAAGCTTGTACACACACACGCACACACAGACACACATGCATATATATACATGTATTTATGTATGCATGTATAAATATAATTATATATATATATATATATATATATATGTATATTTATATATGACTGTCTATGTACGTGTGTGTATCTTTGTGTATGTGTGTGTGGTGTATGTATATATGTATATGTGTATGTATACATGTATGTTTAGGAAAGAAAATTATTTTACTACACACGTGTAGAAATATACAAAAACAGTTGAAAATAGACTTTGAGAGTCTTTCAAATACTTTATTTTTATAGACTTGATCACTTTCACAATTTTTTCTGTTGTTCGGTGAGATATAGAAGGACGTGACGCCATACAGCATCTGGCTTGCTTCTGACTGGAGTTCGAACATTTTCTTGTTTTTATGGAGAGAACACGGCTCAAATTCGTAATTGTTAAGGATACACTGTGATTCCCAATAAATTTTGTTATATTTATCAGACCTCTTCCTCCTAATATGCATTTCGTGTGCCGCTAACTTAAATTTGATTTTGAGGGCAGAACCCTATATGTAGACATAACTGTCTTGGTCTTCGGTTCATTATACGAATCTCACTTGCAGTCTGCTTGACGATATTGGCATTGTCAACTCCAAGCGTCGACTCACAACAACATTCACCAGGACATTATTGGCATCAGTTTCACCCCTCTTGAAGGGCCAGGAGGTGTCGTGGGCGTTGCACCTACCGCCATACTCACCAATTAGAAAAAGTCAATTATGCGATTTATTATTTTAGACTGTTGCCCTTTTATAACGCCATCTTTTATTACCAAAGTATTTTCTCTTTTGATAAGCTTTCGTTATAAATATTTAATGGTCCACTTAGCCTAAAGCACATTTGAATATCGGTTTCTCTTTATGACTATTTACATTCCCTGCACATTTTCGGTCAAATCTCCGAATATCCGTTTTCCCGTTTTTAGATATTTTTAGTGAAATATTTTAAATTAAAACATATCGGTCATTCCAATTTTCATTGAGAGGCGGGTGGCATGAAGGGGATATTTCAATCACTTTCATTTCAATTCAGCAGATAATCGTTATTTCCAAATGCATTAATCGAAAGTTTGGAATTCTCATTAACAGGAGACGTTTTGCGGAGCTGCTATAACTGATCGCTATAAATACAGAATTAGAAAAAAAATATATTGGGGAAAAAAAAGATAATTAACGAGGACACGGAAGATGTGTTTACGAGTGTAAAATATTACATTTACTTAAAGTCTCCCTGTAAAATATGATGTCCGATACCTTTATGTATCTGTGTGTGTGTGTGTGTGTGTGTGTGTGTGTGTTTTGCCTTGGTGTATGTGCATGCGTGTGAGAGAGCGAATGTGTATGTATATGTATTTGAGTGTCTCTATGTGTGTGCGTGAGGTGTGTGCGTTGCATGTGGTGTTTATGTACCTTCATTTATTCATTTACTCTTACTTGTTTCAATCAGTGCATGTCCACCATCATGGAATGCCACTTTGAAGTATAAGGTTGAAAAAAAAAAGAAAGCAAATAAGTTGCTCTAATTTTGATGTTTCTGAGCCTTATATTTATTTCGTCTGTTTCTTTTTGTCGAACCGCTAAGTTACGGAGCGGTAAAGAAACCAACAACAGCCATAGGAGATGAAATGTAAAAACGCTCACGCATATAAACACACACAAACACACACACACAAATATAGATCAATAGAAACTTACTAATTCGGTGAGATGGCAGAAGTGTTAGCACGCCATCCATTTGATATATATATATATATGTGTGTATATACACACACACACACACACACACACACACACACACACGCATACACACATACACACACATATATATATTCATATATATGTATATATATTCTGCAGCACAGAATTTTGTCAGTGAACAAGTCGCGGTCTCAAAGCGACGAAAATATTTTGCCAAATTAAATTTAAATGTTGAAGTGAATCTAACGGATTTTGTGTGTTATTTTAAATGGCTTATAAACACCTTCCACGCTGCAATTGTTTTCGTTCCAGCACACGATCTCAGATCAGGTCACTTGCTATGCAAGTACATCTCCGTAATATATATATATATATATATATATATATACAACAACAAGACAAATTTAATATATATGTACATACACACACATGTATATCTATATACATTCATCCACCACCATCTATCCATACGTACGTACATGCCTACTTGTCTACATACCTGTATGCATGCATACATGCATACATGCATTCATGCATACATACATACATACATACATACATACGCAAATATATAAATATTTTGGCAAATCTATCCCGAGAACAAATACCCTTGAGCTATTTCCAATTTTCTCCTGCTTCGCGGGATGAAAACTCACATGGTATAAATAATTTTTGTCCTCTATTTAGATGCATTTCCTCAGAATATATAAGAAATTAAGGTTCTATTTTACATGTTATTCCTCTTTTAAACAGCTGCTTATTTTCCAGTTATTTGTAGACATCCCCTGCAATTCTATTCCTGTATATTTATAGGATTCCATGATCGTTGGAAAAACATTGTGCATCTTACGTAGGAACAGCGTGAACTGCAACATGAAGAAATTTGATAGAAGCCCACTGACAAACGTACAAAACAACGAATACGTTTCACTGTTATCACTGCGTCTGCCACAACCACAACGAACACCCGACATCGTCGCTACAAGAAAAACCACCATCACTAGCAGCATGAACGTCGCCATCATCATCATCATCATCATCCTCATCACCATAGTCATCATCATCATCATCATCATCATCATCATATCGTCGTCGTCGTCGTCGTCATCATCATCATCATCATCATATCGTCGTTGTCATCATCATCATCACCATCGTCATCATCATCATTATCATCATCATCATCATATCATCGACGTCGTCATCATCATCATCATCATCATCATCATATCGTCGTCGTCATCATCATCATCACCATCGTCATCATCATCATTATCATCATCATATCGTCGTCGTCATCATCATCATCATCATCATCATATCGTCGTCATCATCATCATCATCATCACCATCGTCATCATCATCATCACCATTATCATCATCATCATCATCATTATCATCATCATCATCATCACCATTGTCTGTATCGTCATCACCATCGCCGTCGTCGTCGTTGTCGTCATCATCGTCGTCGTCGTCATTTTCGTCATCACACCGTCGTCGTCGTCGTCGTCTTCATCATCATTGTCCCCCATCATCTGCAGAGGTTGAAGCTGTGCAGTCAGTATCATTCCTTATCTTCATGTATATCAAAAATTTGCATAAAATCTCAACTTGATAAAAACAAATCACAAACAAACGGTAAGATGGCACACACACTTGAGTGCTTACACACACACACACGCACACACACACACACACACACACACATCTATAATTATCTGTATATATATACATGCACATACATATAAATACATACTGCACACACACACACACACACACACACACATTCACATACACAGTCATTCACATTTATTTTGTCGTTCTATTGTTTTTGTAATCAACGATTATATATACGTCTAAAGACATACATGTGTATGTGTGTGTGCGCGCATATATATAAATATGTATGTACACACATATGAACACGAATGTATATATGTGCGTATATGTCTGTGAATAAACAAACATAAATGTATGTTTGTTTGTATGTGTATATATATATATATATATATATATATATATATAATGAATATATATATATTTTTATATGTATACTACATATATATATATATATACATATATATGTATATATATATATAATAATAAATATATATGTGTGTGTATGGGGGTGTTGGGGCGTGAAGAAATCATTTTGATTGTACAAAACAACATCCCTAACAAAATAAACACGCAACAGTGAGGAAAAATCGAAACAAAAGACTTAATGGAAAATCGCCTCCAGCAACACCGCAGAATGTCTTGGGGCCGTGAAATCGGATCATTTAATGTAAACATGGCAAACACTTAAGAATTATATTTTCCAATATCAGAATTGGAAATTTGATGCGAGCGAAAGGACGATAAAATGCAAAGTGAATCAGAACCAGAAGTCTGCCTTGAAGGTGGGTACACCACCATCACCACCACTACCACCTCCACCACCACCACCATCACTATCTTTGGAAACGCTGACTACCGACTACTGGTTACTACTACTAATACTGTTGCTGCTGCTACTGCTACTGCTGCTGCCCATGCCGCTACTCCTACTACCACCTTCACTACCACCACCATTAAGTCTACGACTGCCACTTCTCATACTACTACCTCGACCACCACTAATACATGTACCTCCGACACCCGCAAAACTACTTTTTTCTACCACCAGCACCACTATCACTACTACTACCACATCTATCACTAATATTGAGCTTCCGCCAATATGACGACTACTCCGAAGTATCCGCCATTACTACTTCTACCACAACCACTACCACAACTACTAATACTACTACCATCACAAGGACTAATGTTACCCCCACTTCTACTACTACTACTACTACTACTACTACTACTACTACTACTACTACTACTACTCATACTACTACTATTACTACTACTACTACTACTACTACCACTACTACTACCTCTACTACTGCTACTACTACTACTACTACTGTTTTATTGGAAAAGCGATTGGCAGAAACGAATGCTATATCTGTAAAGTTTAATTGCCTTACGGATATTATTACATAGATATACATCCTGCTTTCCCTTCCTGTCGAAATCACCTCTGTATTTCATTATTTGTAGATTTTGATAAATAACAAATTATTGATTTTGCTGTTAAATTTTAAAATGCAGTATACGCAACTGAGGCAATATTTCTTTAAAATAGCCTGCACAGGGGCCACCTGGACACTCGCCTTCACCGTGAACAAGAATTAATATTCTCCCTTCGTTCGGTTGCGACGTTTGGGCTCAACTCGCGACTTTCTTCATCTTACACTACCCACACAGATTCCCGAACACCTCTCACATATAATAAAACACACATATACATACGTATGTGTGTGAATGTGTACGTAGTGTAAAATAATTGTTTATTTGACATTTATTACAATGGATTACTATATTGTATAACTTTTAGCTCAGCCCTAGTTTTTATATAATTATGTGTCAACATTTTATGTCTCCGTAGACAGAAGGAGGCCATATAATGTTGTTGTTGTTGTTACAGCTGCGGTTTTACATTGATTTGCTTTATGTGTACGGAGTTTTTACAAAATCTGATTGGTGAATGATCCAATTTTCTTACTTTATAATTAATGATTTTTATCGAGACACATTATAAGTATTTATCGTTGCATATTTTTGTATTTCATATTTATTGTAATCATTAATTTACTCGTGGTGTAACATAATTTGCTACGGCTGCGGTTATTGGTATCAGTTAAAATCTGTGAAGTCTGTGTAGCAACGAGGACGTCTACAAGTACAGCAATTATTGATAACAATATATTAAATTTTAGAAAATGAAAAATAAAAAAAATATAGACTTTAAAAAAGCTAACACAAAAATCAACGGCAAGAAAAACGACGATGCTACAATTCAACATTTCTTTATAAATATTATACAAGAATGGGAACGATATAAACTAAAATGTAAGACGCACAAAGAGGGGATCATATCTCTCTTCTGAGACGACATAGGATTCATAGTTTATTGAAAAGCCAATGGAGAAATTTAGTTTAAAAAAAAACTGAAAAAGAAAATGCAAACCAGTTGAGCCCCGATGTTTTGGCTTACTTGTATTGTTGGTGAAAATCATGCTTACATTCAATGGCCATCCTATGCATTGTCCAACATGACTTGAGCGAATACTTTGGTGTAGTCCAGGTATTCTCTTCTGCGGTGCATATGAGACCCCAAGGGTCCATAGATTTTCTAGTCAAACTTTATGTACAATATTTCCATTTTTTTAACAATTCCTAATAATATTTAATTAATTTGTTTTTTTCTTTTTTAGCATGGAATGTCTATGAAGTTCAGTCCAAGTAAATTAAGAATCAAAGGCAAACATCGGTTTAGATCCACGGTCCTACTGCAGCACCAAATTTAATACAATCCTGATTTATCACAGCACCAAGATCAGAATGTGATCGTGATTGAGGGATGCTTTCTTTTAAGGTAGGCTATGGCTTCATGAACGTTTTCATTTGCGTTGCTCTATTTGTTGTTTCTCGTTAATATTTTTCTTTGCGCCTGGGAACAACGCTGCCATTTCTCAACGACATTTTCTCAGACTTTCTCACCATTCGATAAAATGTTTCAGCGTTGAGTTACCACCGGAAAAAAACAAGTGAAGATTCACGGAAAGAGTAGGTGGCAAACTGGTAGTTATAATACCAACATGTTACTTACACACAAAATAAAAAACGCTATTAAATAATCTCATACATACACACATTCGCATACATTTACTTACACGATCTCACTCACCTTTCTCGGTTCTCACTCTATATAAACACATATTTCAGTGTATTTATTAAACTTCCTCGTTTAAATATTATATCTTTGAAAAGATAGTATGCGGGTTGAAATAAAAGGGAGAGTGAAAATATATATAGAATTTGCATCACATTTAAATGAAATAATGTGTATGAAATAATGATGTATTTTGCTAAATAAACCGCATATTCAGTTGATTTCATTTACACTACGAGTTTTCTGAAATCTGGCTAGCTCTCAATCACCTTTACATAAATTAGAACCAAATTTCGACACCGAGCATGATTAACATATATAAATTTATATGTACATATTTCCTTTGTGCAATAAATTGATATCGGTGGGGTAGGTATCTCGGGAGGGTCATTCTGCAAACAATGTACACATAATATTTCATTTTCACTTCATATATTATTATTAGTAGTAATTTAGTTAACAATTCATCTTTCTTCTGAGGTGATACACAAACCGACCTGGAACAGGCCTGGAGGAGAGACATAACGTCATCGATGGAGACACGAATGGCGACGAGAAGAAATTTACAAATCTAGCCGATTGCTTGATAGACGGAAATAGTTAACTTATTGATTAATAGTAACAAAAGAAGTAAACAAGAATCAGTGCGTGTCTTATATTTTAGTATAATGACACTCCCGAGATAAAACAAATTTTGTTTCTGTTTCAGGAATTCAAATCAAGAATTTTGCAAACCCAAATACAAAAGTGGTATTCACCCAAATAGATTTGTATAATTTACCAGTTTTCACATTTTCATACATACATACATACATATATACATATTATATATATATATATATATATATATATATATATATATATATATATATATATATATACAAACACAGATATATATATATATATATATATATATATATATATATATATATATATATATATATATATTTGCAGTGTAACTTTGAAACCCCTACCGACCGCTCCTATGTGTGCGTATATCTAAATTGTGTAAATGAATTGCTATACGTTTCCTTTGATAGATTCTTCACTTTTGGCAAATAAAAAGAAAACACCATAACCATTATTGTTGTCATTGTTGTTGCTGCTGTTATCATTACTTTCTTCACTATTATTAATGTTATTATTATCATCATTAATATTTATATTTTAGTTTATTTTGATATTCATTTATCGGTGTTATGTTTTTCTTTCAGATATATCTAATTTATGTGTGTTGTTGTTTTTTTCTATGCTGAAAGTACTTACGAATCATTTATCATCAATCAGATTTTATCTTTCATGTTAATAGGTTTTATCTTTTACTGTTATTTAGAATTGAACCGAAGAAAAAGAACGGAACAAAGAATATTGAGAAAGGAATTTAAGTAAAAAAAAAAAAAACGCTAGTTGTTTCAGATATTTGAAAGATCAATTAAGATTGTTATGATAAACAATTATTTTCATCTTAAGCGATTCAATATATCGTTTCTACAAATGTAATCGTCTGTATATACATACACACACGCACATATATTGTATGTGTGTGTGTATGCATCTATGTCTGTATCTATGCATATGTGTGTATTTTTTCTGTGTGCATGACTGTATGTGAATGTGTATGCATGTGTGTCTGTGTGTTTGTGTGTGTGTGCCTGCTGAAATACCTATGGAAAGAATATACAAGTAAATTAACTTCACAAATTTACTGTAATTACTTCAAATTATGTATCTATTTCCTTGATAATAACTAAAAATTATCACGCGATTTTCGATTACTTTATCCAAATTATTTTGCAATTGAAAAATATCTATGTTACATAGAATAATTCGTAGTTCACAATGACATGAAATTATCCAAAATTCTAGACATTGACCACTCGTCATTGAAGAAAAAAGACATAATTATTCAAGTATTTCTTGAACACAATATATGTAATTGGTAATGTTTATGTAATAACTTATACAAATGTCACCAGTCTTAAGGAAACCATACTATACTGACATCTGTCAATTGCTGACTCTTGAAAATAAGTGAAGAAAAAATTGACTCTTTAAAGAGTGAGTTTTAGATTCTTCTGTCAAAGACGAAATGGCAGACTCTCCTTTCCGTAAACGTGCAAATTGTATTAGTCTTGAGTTTGGATCTCAAGGAAACCCAGCTGATGGCATGTTTTTTTTTTATCGAAGCGGATGCTCCCTCCCATAAAATCACTGTAAGACCAATGATGTCTGGGAAATATCCAACATTTCTGGCCTGAACGTTCTTCAGAAGAGGACCAAACAGTTGGTATTCGTCGATCTCTATAAATTCTCCGAGAGGCCTCTACACTCTTTCCCACTCGTTTCTCTACAGAGCCCTAACATGACAATGACACCAATTCCATTGTCCGTCAACTACAGGACTGTAGACGTCTGAGAACATATTAGGAGCCGAGTGTCTAATCTTGCTTTTCATTTGACACAGTACTGTTTCTTCCTAAAGAGAAGAACTGTGGTAGAGGATGTAACCAGAGTTGACCAACACAAGATGACCGTTCAAAATCTGGCGCAATATCAACCAACATACGAGAACTCTCCACAGACTTTGTTGACTGGAGATTGACAAGCTAGTTAGTGTAATGTGCTAGTTGTACAATATTTAAAACAGTGCCTGTTCTGAAGTGCTGAGGCAAAATAATTAAGGCAAAGCATGATAATGAGGCAACATACATAATGTGAGGAAGAGCGATAACACACGCTGGCCATCTCTGGTTGACATTCCTTTGATAGTCTTCTCTTGGTGAAGTTCTGACTGAGAAGGCTACCTTCCAATTCACCTTGTTCCAGTAGAGTGAATCAAGTTTGTATCCTGCTGTGGAGTGCTTAAGGTCCTGTCCCACTATATGTGATTCTACATAGCAAGGCAGGGATCTTTGGAGTTACAGACTTGGCCGAATTAGTCTTTATTCGTGTTAATGCCTTGCATTCCTTTTCATAATTCCATTCACCTCCATATTTGATAATATTTTCTGCAAAATACAAATATGGTTCTTTACATCCTTGTTCGAAAGCTATTGTCTTTAAATACCTCTATACTTCCCCGTAGTCGAACAAAGAACCCTTTGGTATTCTTTTCAGGATCTTTCATTGTGAAATAAAATTCCGCCAGGGTATCGATGACAAAAGCCAATTACAGCGGGGACCTATCTATGACCTGTTCCCCGATATTACAGTAACCATTTGAGACATAACGGTAGAAACGCGTAAGCGTCCAGCAGCCAATTGAGAACGGCAGAACATAACATTACTAAATTTCAAACGCATCAATAACTTTAATATATTCTTTCATACTGTGAAGTTAACAGGAAGAGTGTCTCCTCTTTAAACTAACGCAAATTTGAAGAAAGTTGCGAAAATTATAATTTTCTTTTACAATTAACTTTTAAGTTAAAATTTGAGTTAGTTATTACCAAAAGAAACTTCACGTGAAATCAAAAGAGAAAAGAGATTATTAATCATAACAAATGGATGTCAAAGAAAATTAATCTCAAATTATTTCATAACTTTATTCAAAACATTATCATAAAAGGGATAAATTTATAAATATAAACAACGACATTAGTTTACGGTAATTTAACTACAAAAGATTTCGTTTTTGCAATGACTACGAAAAAATGTTAACAACACACGAGTTTAAGGAAATTGATAGAAAAATGTAATTTTGTATTCGATTAATATTTCAAAACAATATTGTTATAATTTTATAAAATAAAAATTACTTAGTGCGGCAACGAAACGTAATTCAGTATGGTGGTCATATGGTTGTCATATAGCCAAATCACACTACACACATAGACACACAGAGTTAATGATACAGTGAAATTTATAGTTACATATATATATAATTGCATTCTCAGACATTAGCTGATTGTGAACTAAAAATAAACGGTAATGGCAGTGAAAGGCAGTAACATTTAATAGCAAAATGTTCAAATGATCAGAATGATTCTTTTAAGTGGAATAGACCATATCTATCGGAGTATGGATCATTTGGCACAGCCGTGTCGGCGCTACATATACAGCGCCATTCATTCGAAGCTGACGTTTTTGACATCAGCCATTTCAATGTTTTTCACATTCTCCCCACTCTTTCCCCTCAATCCCTATCGCTCCATCTTTCTCCACGATCTCTTTCCACCCCTCCTCCCCACCTCCTCCTCATTCTTTACCTACCCCCTCACTCTCTCCCCCACTTCTGATTCTATTGTATTTGATACTTCTAGAGCTAGCACTAGTTCACTCCAGCTACCTATATATAGAAAACAAGTGACACAGGGTTACTGGTCTTGCAACAAACTAATTTGCAGTTTGCATAGAAGAACCAGCTGGAGGAGGCGTCTTCCAAGGGTTATTATAACGGTAATGCCGGTTCCTACGAAGCAGTCATATTTAAGTGGCGATAACCATTACTTCTCTGTATAGTTACAGCTTTCATCTCTTATAGAGGTTTTTCTAACCAACCACTTTTCTAGTTGTAAAATTAGTGAGTGAATGTCGCTTGTTTGCTATATATTGCAAACTGGAGTGAACTACTGCAGTCTCTAGCCGGCGAGTATCCACCACCGAAGATGACCACAAAGTGGTCGAAACCTTAGGGTCTGGTGGCCTCGTGGCCAGAAGATGGTAGGGGTTCACTCCCCAACTTGCAATACATATCGTGTGCAAATTGCATCGCATAACCAATTGGAGGAGGAGTCCTCCTGGGTTTAAAAACATCAATAATGTCTGTTCCTAAGGAAGAGCCATGTTTAAGTAGCGAAAAACATTACTGCTCGGTATAATTACTGCTTACATGCCTTATAGATATTTTCTTAACTAGCTAATTCGCTTGTTATATATATAAAAGTATTATTTTCAATAAAAAATAAGTGGCTAGCAATCAAAAAATACCCAAAACGGTAAAATTATTAATTTATAATCAAGGTACTTAATAGTACAGAGTATTGCTAGAAATAGGAGTCAAATGGCTGGAGAACCACAATAGCGAGTAAAAATCGCAAATGCGTTGCGGACGTATTCGCATCACATGACTTCAAATTCTAGGATAAACACTAAATCTTCGTCAGTGAGTATTACTACCGAGCGCTAAAATACTCTCGTCACCATGTATGTATTAACCATATGAATGCAGCGACAATTTCAAAAATCATCGAGGTGAATAGAATTAAAAAAACATAATGATTATTTTCTACTCTACGCTCAAGACCCGAAATTTTAGTGGACGGGGCCAGTCGATTAGAACGACGCCGCAACTGGTACTGATTTTATCGACCCGAAAGGGAAAGTCGACCTCGGCGGAATTTGAACTCTGAACGTAATGACATACGAAATATCGCTAAGCATTTCGCCCGGTGTGCTAACGTCTCTACCAGCACGCCAGTTTCTGTCTACCAAATCCCACTCTTTCAGTTTCTGTCAACCAAATCCCACTCGTAGGGCATTGGTCTGCCCGAGGCTATAATAAAAGACACGTGCCCAAAGTGCCACGAAGTGGGACTGAACGCGGCACTATGTGCTTGGTAAGCAAGCTACTTACCATACAGCCACACTTGCGCCCATATAAATATATATATATTAGTCATCATAAAATTTAATATGTTTTTGTTTTGATAAGAAAAGCCAAACTTTAATAATAGAGTTTATTGTCTGTATATTTAACCCTTTGGCATTCGGGTTACTTTGTCAAATGTAATGTCTATTGATTGTTATTGTTTTGAGTTTGTCATATAATATTTTGTAGCTTCAAGATCTCGACAATGTGACTGTTTATGTTTAGAACGACATTGTAGCGCAGGTATGAGAGGCCTGGTTTGCTCAGTTCAACGTAATGCAGCCGTGATATTTCAGATAAATATGACTGAAGTGTTACACTTGTAGTCGGTATATGCAAATATTTCAGCAAAGACAAATAATAAGTGAATCTATCTACGAATTTATCTAAAGCTGATAGTCATTAATTACTACGCAACGCTCTGTGTTTAAAAACTAGTCGGAATGCTACGAAGATAGGAATTAAAAATATTTAGTAGTAAAAGTTAATAGATGCTTTTATATATTTAATCACACTATATATGAAACCACTTATAAGATACAAAACTTTTCGTTACTTCGCAATGATATTTCTTAATCAGTGTTTAGATTTAATACAGCAGAAGTTTGCTTAACCGCCTTCCAGCTGTGACAATTCTGATTCCTTTAACGACACAGTGTCTACTAAGTGAATTAAATAATTAATTAGATAACTAATAAATAACATTCCCTGCGAACACAATGTTATGCGAATTAGGCTGACTATATTCATTAAATACTGGTTTAAGTTTGATAGATTTAAGCTATGTATATCTCCCCGAGGAGAAAGTCGAAGTATTTGGTCGCTGATGAGCATCAAATAAACATGAAACTACGATGATTTTTTCCCAATTGTAATAGAAAAGTAGTCGTAAAATTTTATGAAATGGTAAAGGTCGTTTAAAATGTAAATGTTATTAGAATTAATTCATTTTAATAAATCTTCGTGTACTTCCTTGCAGACACAATTTGTTTCAACTTGTTGTCATGGAGTTCTTGGTGTCGGAGGTGTGAATAGTATCGAGCATTCAAAGATGACTACAGATCTTTTACGGAGTTGTTGCCGTTGACTAGATAAATAAGAACAGATAGATGGTGACGTTTATAGTAGAGAAGAACAGCATTACAGACAAACATCAAGGCTGGAGTCGATGTGATCACTGAATTGAGTCGTCGCGAATGAACGAATTGATTCACGAGGACACAAGCTAACCCCAATCTGTGAGCTACACAACTAGACTTAGGCCACAATGCATGGCATAAAATGTTGGAAGAATTTGGATATGGAAAATTGTGTGGATAGCTCAGACATTGACACCCGTTTTAAAAGAAAGGGGGGTTGAAATCTGCCCTGATAAACTAGATGTGTTTGAAAATAATGAAGACCCTTAGTTTTTACCCAGGAAGCAATTATATCGGTATGTAATAAAGCGAAAGGGAAGGCTCCGTCCATAGAATAGAGTTTTATCATTTTTAAGAATTTCTTCAGAATTTCAAACCCTAAGATTTTCAAGAGGCAATGGCTAGAAGTGAAAATTATGTTTCCGGTATAGTGGGAAGTCAAATGCATCATTGAGTTTGATTTTTCTGGAAGAAAAATACGGGGGCGGTACGCTGAGTATTTCGTGATTTTGGGGTCGAGAAAATGAGATATGAAGTCGAGTTTGGTGGTCAATAAAATCGACAAACTCCCTGCTACCCATTAAAAATTCTGACCTCTGCCAAGAAGCTTGCTTCCAGACCGCATGGTTCCGGGTTCAGTCCCACTGCATAGCGACTTGGGTACTTCTCTGCTACCATAGCCTGGGGCCTACCAAAGCCTTGTGAGTGGATTTGGTAGACGGAAACTGAAAGAAGCTCATGTTATACATATATATATATATATATATATATATATATATATATATATATATATATATATATATATATGTTTGTTTGTTTGTGTGTGTGTATGTTTGTGTATACTTCCGTCATCGCTTGACAACTGATGCTGGGGTGTTTGTGGCCCCTAAATTACGAGTTCGGCAAAGGTGATGTTAGGATACGTAGCAGGCTTACAAAGAATAAATCTTGGGGTCGATTTCTTCGAGTAAAACGCTTTAAAGTGGTGCTCCAGCATGGCCGCAGTCAAATGACTGAAACAAGTAAAGAATAAAAGAACTACCATCCTCATTGATCTTTACAATATTCTTTCCACTAATTTGTTCTCTAATCAGCGATATTCGGTTAATGTGTAACTCATGCCAGTACAGCACAACGATTTCCAACTTGCATTGCACCAGTTATATATGTAAGGAGACCTCTAACAGCGTATATAATTTTAAGTTTTAATCCTATTTAAAATCCAGCAATATGTTTAATCCCACCGTTGATTCTATATATACGCGATTGTAATTAATTTAGCACCATCAAAGAAAAACGCTCTATATTCCGCCATTTAAAATCCTCGCACGTTCACCTGCTTTTGGTGTTTATTTAATCAATCCTTTTCCTCTAAAGTTTTGCAACTTGTCTTTATTTTTTCCCGCATATTATTTACTGTTTTTTATGAGTTTCTAATTCTTTAACCTTCGCATGTTCAAATCAAATTTCCTCAGATTCCAGAGTATAGAGTAACCTTTATATTTGAATAGAAATTCATAGAAACCAACAAAAGTATGTCACCTGAACGTTTTCTTATTCTTACGTAAACTATTTTTCTGGTTTTTCCTCAAGCAAATCCTTCTACTGACTTTGCAATAATTTCACAACATATTTAGCCATTTCTGTTTTGGCAGGAGTGACTGTGTAGTAAGAAGCTTGCTTCCCAACCACGTGCTTCTGAGTTCAGTCCCACTGTGTGGCACCTTGGTCAAGCGTCTTCTATTATAGCCTCGGGCCGACCAAAGCCTTGTGAGTGGATTTGGTAGACGGAAACTAAAAGAAGCCCGTCGAATATATATGTATGTATGTATGTGTGTGTATGTATGTGTGTGTGTGTGTGTGCATGTATTTGTGTGTTTGTGTTTGTCCCCCACCCCACAATCGCTTGATAACCGATGTTGGTGTGCTTACCTACCCGTAAATTAGCGGTTCGGCAAAAGAGTACTATAGAATAAGTACTAATCCTACAGAAATTAAGTCCTGGGGTCCATTAGTTCGAATAGATGCGGTACTCTAGCATGGCCGCAGTCAAAAACACTGAAACAAGTAAAAGAGAGTTATCATTTTTTTTTTCCTGATTTGATTGAGAAAACTGCTTTGCAATCGCGTGGTTTCCAGTTCAGTTCCAATTCATGGCATTTGGTCAAGTACTTCTATAATAGATACGATCGGACCAATGCCTTGTGTGTATAAATGGTAGATGGAAACTATATGGAAGCCCATCGTATATAAACATCCATATGTGTGTATGTATGTGCGTGCGTATGTGTGTGTGTCTTTGTATACGTTTTTATGTATATGTGTTTTAGATCTCATACCGCTTGATGACCGGTGTTGGTTTGTCTATGTCTCCCTAACTTTGCTGCAGAGCAAAAAAAAAGATACGATAAGTACCGGACTCGAAAATAGATACTGAGGTCGATTTGTCCAACTGGAAGCTTCAAGGTGGTGCGCTCACATGGCCATAGTCCAGTGACTGAAGCAACTGATAAATGTTATCAAGTTCTGTGTGCATGTGTTTGTAATTTATTGACACTTGACATGGTCAAATCCAATTATCTACGTCTCACATTTCAGATAAACGTGCTATGATGTTAAATGACGAAATTATCATTTATCACTGAAAGTACTAAATTATCCCAATCGTGTAGGTGTATAATCAGCGATGGGATTAAATATACCACTAGATTGTTGATAGTCTTACAATTCAAATCTATATGTAGTGTTGAATGTCGCATATATATTCATAATGAAGTAAATACAAAGTGTAGACTGTAAAATGACATACTTGAGAGTATTGACCACATAGTTTCCGTTTGTTCAGTTCTCGCCGCTATGGAATATAAAACTGGATGCGATCGAGTTGGCCAATGTTTGTACTGGAGCGTATGCCATCCCTATGATACCCTGCCCCTTAAAAACTGGTATGCACACCATACAGTGCGCGTTACTGAGGGAGAGAATGTTACCATCCTATTGCATTATGAGATACATACAGACAGGTAAATAAGTGATAACAGACCAGACATCGTCATCAAACACCTAAAGCAAAAAAACATGCTTGTTAATTGATATGACAGTTCCTACTGATAGAAATATCACAGCAAAGGAATTTACCAAAAAAAAACTGTCGAAATATAAGGACTTGAGATTGAGATATGTAGGACATGGCAATACAAAACCAAAGCCATCCCTGTTGTTATAGGTTCCCTAGGAATGAACAAGAAAATAAGTGACGAAGTTTTTTTGACCTCATCCTTGAGAGCCCAACAATCTGTGAGACTCAATTTTTTTTTACATCAACCGCCCACTTTCCCAGGAAATAATAATAATAATAATAATAATAATAATAATAATAATAATAATAATAAATGCCCAGATGCAGTACTAGGTAGTGGCTCTCATGGTTCCTGATCTTAATTGATCGGAAGTGCTATCATGTACATTGTTTTGCCTTGGTATAAAAGATAGGTTACAGCAAATATTCTGCTTAATACCACAGATATGCTTGTCGGTTGTTTGATCTTAAGCAGTTGAGCATGTCCCTTGGTGGATGACGATATGTGCATATCTGATCATGAGTAGAAGTTGTGGGGGAGCCTCATGGCCATGTGTTGAGAGGAATTCTTTGGAGTTTGAATAATTCACCTTTGAAAACGTGGGTGCTTTGCTCAACATCCTTAAACAAACCTTATTCAGGGACCTCTTGAGTGGAATGGGTTATTCGACCTGAAGAACATTCTAACTGGGTCCCAACTGTGAGGTCATGCACTGTTTATCTTGATATGAGATCACCATATCGCGCACATATGGTTGTGATGCATGTGCCTGGTGTACCCTTACCAGACGGGTAGTCATGATGGGTATAATGGGCTTCGTATATTTGTAGAAAAGTGTCACTTTGATGGCATGCACTACTCTATCACTCAATAATAATAATAATAAAATTATTTGTTTATCACAAGGTCTTCATAAGGTACAGTGCAATGAACGATGAACAGAGAGCTACAGAATGCGGTTCGTTGGATACAATTTTTATACAAAGAGGAATCTAGCGTTAAAATGCTTAACACAATGAAACTGGACACAAGTTTATATATTTATAAACAACACTGGTAATTATACAGAAAGGCATACGCGCAAGTGTGTGTGTGTGTGTGTGTGTGTGTGTGTGTGTGTGTGCGTGTGCGTATTCCGTTTAGGACACTGACAAAATTGAAGACCCAAACACAAGATTATCTCAATATCTTTGTAAATATACAACGTGTATATACTTTTATTAATGGAGTATGGTTTTATGGGAACGTAAATGTTGGAAAATACGTCTTATCTTATTAGAGGCCAAGTGATAAAGAAAAGTTAATAATCCGCACTTACACAGGCGAAAAGTAAAGAAAATACGAGTGAATGAATGCCGCTATGACGAACATACTTTATACGAAAAAGAAAAAAAAGAAGCGAAAAGAAAACCTCTACAAAATGATAAATATAACAGTCTCTATATCTAAATGAGAAAATGAAATAAACAGTACAAAATCAGGTATGGATAATATTTGGTGATAAGAATGTTCGGTGGGGTTTTTTTGTGTGTGTTTTTTTTTTTTGTTTTGTTTTTGGTATCATGTGCTAACTTCTTTAGAGATATATTCTCAGGTGATAATCATTTACTCATTTTTGTTTTTTGGCTTTTTGTTTTTGTCGGTTTGACCACGGTATTAACGTGGATGTATGTATGGATAGATACACATTCCCAAATAAATATATGTATACTAGCTGTTGGACTCAGCGTTGCTCGTGCTTTCCGTAATGAAGTTAATCCAAATTCTGACCGTTGAAATTTTACGCGTGATTACAGTTCATGTCCATTAGTTGATGCAAGCTCTGGATCAGATGAAAGTATAAAAGTTAGGGCCAAAAATAAAATCCCTATAGGTATTGATTTTATAAAAGGCCTATTGATTTTATAAAACCACTGCTCAGTCGCAATTATCGATTTTTTGTCAACGCCATATACTAACATCAACTCAATGCCATGAGTCTTGTTCACTCATCAATTTTCATCAAAATCGGACAAAAAATGCAAAAGCTGCAGGAAAAATAACATCGCTATGGGAATTTCCATTGAAATACCCGATTGAGCTCACAAAAAGCGATGCCAACTGAGCATTATCTAATTTTTGAAAAATTCCGGCCTTCGTTGGGGTTCAGATTATGTGATCTACCTATGTGCCAAAATTCATTAAAATCGTTTGGACGGTGTGGGAGCAATTAGAGTAACCTTCTAACACACAGAGACAGACACCATTACACATTTACGTATATAGATATATGTATATAATTTCACACGTGTGTGTGGGGGGGTGCGTATGTCACGAGTGACGAGGGTTCCAATTGGTTCGATCAACTAGACATTAATATCCTAGTAGTTGAGTATTCCATGGACACACATACGTTTAACGTAGTTTCCAGGGAGATTCATTATGACAGGAAATGGGAGGATGTTGGCCCTTTGAATAAGAAGTACTATTCATTTTTGGCAGTTCAGTAAAATGAAACAACGAGAAATAAAGTGTGTTGCTTATGAACACAACGCACCATCCGGAGTCGAAATCACGCCCTGGCGGTCGCGAGCCGAATATCTAACCGCTAAGCCACGCGCACATTTATATTCGATGGAATGGAACGGGAACAGTTAGTATGTATGTGCCCATGCGATGCAACGATCTATAAAGTGATGCGCAACCATTTTTGATAGCGCTACGTCTCAAAATACAAGTGTCAGCCAGTGAAGTTAATTACGTAATTACTGTCCGTTTGTCCTTCCATCAATTTCATATTTCTGTGCGCGCCTAGTATTTCTTTCGAGGCACATACACACACACACACACACATACACACGCACGCACACACACGCACACACACATATGTATATATCCATGTGCATGTACATGTATATACATATATATATAATATATATCATTATTATTATCATTATTATTATTATTATTATCATTATTGCTGTTGTTGTTGCTGTTCTTGTTCTTGTTGTTTCTGTTGTTATGATAATAATAATAATAATAATAATAATAATAATAATCATAATAATAATAATAATCACCATTATTGTTATCATTATTATTATTATTTTATATATTAAAAACGTTGTTGTTGTTCTTGTTGTTATATCTATATAGAGATATCTTGAAATACTTTCTAGAAAAAAATCTACAATTGTTCGTTCACTTCTTTTTCTTCACATTTTTTTCATTTCTTTCACATTTAGATATTTTTCACCAATTTCACAACTGTTTTTTTTTTCTAATACTTGCAACGTTTTTTTTATTATTATTTTGAGTGATTGGATGTTTTATTTTTCCTATGTAAATTGCATAACTCGAGAAAAGCATATCATTAAATCGGAATGAATTGTGATTTCAAGACAGATTGAGTTTCCTCAGACAAACCATTAGACATATTTTAGAAAAAAATGTAGCATTTTGGTTAACAAGCAAAGATACTCGCTAAACAACCATGTGTAGCTGTAACGAAAGGAACAGCATATAGTCTTTTTATTTGGTATGTTCATGTGTCACAAGTCATACATCGTTAATTCTCTTTTACTTTTTTACTCTTGTTTCTGTCATTTGACTGTCGCCATGCTGGAGCACCGCCTTTAGTCGAGCAAATCGACACCAGGACTTATTCTTTGTAAGCCTAGTAATTAATCTGTCGGTCTCCTTTGCCGAACCGCTAAGTTACGGGAACGTAAACACACCAGCATGGGCTGTCAAGTGATGTTGGTGAGGGGGGGGACACAGACACACAAACATATACACACATACATACATATATATATATATATATATATATATATATATATATACATATATACGACGGGCTTCTTTCAGTTCCCGTCTACCAAATTCACTCAAAAGGCTTTGGTCGGCCCGAGACTATAGCAGAAGACACTTGCCCAAGGTGCCACGCACTAGGACTGAACCCAGAACTATGTGGATGGTAAGCAAGCTACTTACCACACAGCCACTCCTGCGCCTATTCCTTAATATATGATGTAATGCCAAAGAACCCGATAGTTACCAGCAAAGTACATGACCAGATACTGCAACACCTGGTGTTTTAGGGCCCACAGCTATTTAATATCCTCCAAAAATGCCTGAGAGA
Source organism: Octopus bimaculoides (assembly GCF_046866305.1). Classification (NCBI taxonomy): domain Eukaryota; kingdom Metazoa; phylum Mollusca; class Cephalopoda; order Octopoda; family Octopodidae; genus Octopus; species Octopus bimaculoides. The sequence goes on from NC_142933.1 coordinate 105,569,321, forward strand.
CCTACATGGGACGGATATAGGCTTTTTAAAAACACAATTGCCAAAAATTCCCGATGGGCCTATAGGCATCAAACAGCATCACACTCTCTTGACCAAAGGTGACATATTAGAGGAGGTGTCACAGGTCAGATTTCGTTGAATCTTTAATATATGAAGTAATACCAGAGATCTCAATATTACCATGAAGGCACAGGAATAGATACCGCAACGGTTTACGTTTCAAGGGGCCCACAAATCTTCAATATCCTACAAAAATGCCATGGGACGGATACAGGGGTTTTAAAAACACAATCATCAAGAATTCCAGATGAGCTTATACTTCACGGCAGGAAGCGCAAATGAGGGCAACAGCATCAAACACCCTCATGCACCAAATGCGACACATATGAAGAGGTGCCTCAAGTAGCGAAGTTTTAGCACAGCTAACCACGGTTCCCTGGCACAGGAGCACCTCTCTGTCTGCAACTAGTTAAAGAGATCAAAAATATCAAAGAGATTCAGGGTAATCTAGGGATGTGTTCAATATTCTTGAAAAGAAGAAGTGAAGGATTAATGCGTTTCGGCTCTGTAGATTATTGGATAAAGTCTGGTGTAAGATATAAGCTGAACCATGTAAAAACCATGGAGGGGACAAACAAGGACAGACAAAGGGATTAAGTCGATTACATCGACCTCAGTGCGTAACTGGTAATTAATTCATCGACCCCGAAAGGATGAAAGGCAAAGTCGACCTCGGCAGAATTTGAACTCAGAACGTATGCATTTCGCCCGGCGTGTTTTACTACTACAGCTACTAGTAAATTTACTACTATCTCTGTTGTTGCTGCTGCTGCTACTACTAACACTATTAATACTACTACTATTAATACTACTGATACTACTACTACTGACCCTGCTGCTGTTACTACTACCACTACTACTACTCTCGAACTCGACTTCGTCGGTCACGAAGGGCCATGTGTGCACCTAAGAAGTTCACCTCCTCCGGGGCACAAGTCTGGGCGGGAAGTCGCCTGACCAGCGAACGCACAACCTAGGCTTGTTTTTATGGAAGACCAGCAGTCTCCCATTCATACCAGCCTCCCCTCTCCACGCCACCGATGTTAGTTATCCAAGGGAAGGGCAAAGGCCAGGCTACAGCTTGGCAACCGTGACCGTCGCAACTCATTCCTACAGTTGAGTGAACTGGACCAACATGAAATAAAGCGTCTTGCTCAAGAACACAACACACATCACTGTCCAGAAATTGAACTCATAACCTCACGATCGTAAGCTCGACGCTCTAACCACTGACCCATACGCCTTCACACTACTACTACTACTACTACTACTACTACTACTACTACTACTATTACTACTACTTCTACTTCTACTACAATACTATCCGTGCATAAGAACGAAATTGTTCGCAAAGCTGAATGCAGAAATGGTAACTATTGTACCATCACATACAGCTTTTTAGCGATTCTTTTAAACATATTAAAGCAAATGAATTGAGATAGAGCAGAAGACCGAAACATATAATCGTTATCTATAGTATTTGCTTTCTGTATACAAATTAGTTACTTGTAGTTAAGTTTTAAATAGGCCTGCATTAAATAAATAAACACTAACTTAACTATTGTATTGCGTGTTATGAAAAGAGTTTTCCGTTAATATGTTTTCGCCTCCATATTAATCACAGTACAAACGTTAAATTCCTCTACCAATTCTTCTTTATGTAAGAACAGTAAAGACAACATATCACTGCGGAGTTCATCTTAAAACTAATGCGTAATGTTTTGTTTTTCCTTCTAAAAACAAAACCTAGAAATAAATGAATTTATTCATTGACGATACACCGTTTCCGTTAGTTTTTTCCCGCCCGCTCTCTCTCTCTCTCTCTCTCTCTCTCTCTCTCTCTGTCTCTCTCTCTCTCTCTCTCTCTCTCTCTCTCTCTCTCTCTCTCAACACTGTATATTTATTTGCAGTCAGTAAGTTTAATGTGCATGAAGTCTCATAACCTTAAATTGACATTTGCAATGTATCGTAATCTAAAGAAATTATTATTAGATATTCGTTTACATATATTAACTTCAAATTCACATCTGTAGTTCTACCAGATCATGGAAACTACTAGCCACACGTTTCCATCGGTTACATGATTCACATTCTAAGGAAAAGAAATTTACTATGAGAACATATTGTTGCTAATTCCCTTGTCATTGGACTGCAGCCATGCCGATGCACCATCTCGAAGAAAATTTAATCGAATGAGTCAAACTAAAGTAATTATTTCTTCATATATATGTATCTATATGTATGTATATATATATATATGTGTGTGTGTGTGTGTGTGTGTGTGTGTATGTGTGTGTGTGTGTGTGTGTGTGTCTGTGTGTGTGTGTGTAAGTATGTATGTATTTCGAATTGATGTCATGTTTTCATCATTCGATTAAAGGAGCCACCTATAACGGCCGTAATTAATTGAGACCTGTACAGCTTTGTTACTCATTTATATTCTGTTCACCTTACCTGGAGTCTACACTTCGGAAATTCTATAGAAAGTACCTTTATAAAAGTACACGTCTGAATTACCAAGAGCGGATATCTTCACATAGCTGGGTTGCGTTGTCTGCACACATGACAAGAACATCAGGTACAAACACCACTGCATGAAGTCTTGATAGTCAATATTTAATTAATATTGATTATGTAATACCTAAACAAACATAATTATGTTTTTGAAGTGTTGAAATGTATTGTTGAAAATGCAAAAAGATGTAACTTTTCAACGTGTAAATACTGGTAGCACAGTATATATATAGGATAAAATCCTTTAAGAGCATATAAAATTGTTGGCAACCAGTACCAATATATTTCAACGCTTCAAAACCAAACTTTTGTTCGTTTACATATGACGTAAGCCATATAACATCTAACGTTTCTGTATGACTTTATAACTTCTAAAATTGTAAAAGAATTTGTCGGTCGGCAGTTTAGCTTAAAGGTAGAGCACTGGATATCATTGGATATTAGAGTGGTTCGAATTCTCACTAGTCTAATATCCAATGATATATAAAAGTTGCCGACAATTCTTTTTCTACTCTGAAAGGATTTTATCCTATGTATACTGTAATAAAAGTATTTAGTCCTTGAAAAATATATCTCTCTACTTGTTAATTAACATTGTTTGGGTGCGCAGATTATACGGAAGTAGCAAGATGTGACAATTTAAGCAATTACCTCAACTTTAATAATATTTATATACGTGTATGTATATATATATATATATATATATATATATATATATATACATACATATATATATATATATATATATATATATATATATATATATATATATATATATATATATATGCTTCTTGGCAATTAAAACCGGTAAGAACAAATCTTTATTAAAATATGCTTCCAGTTCAGCATTCTGGGTTTTTTTCATTTTCCTATTATTTCTCCACGTGCGGTTAACACAACCCCATTATTTACTTACTTATATATATATATATATATATATATATATATATATATATATATATATATATATATATATATATATATATATATATATATATATATTTATATAAGGTAAAGTAAAATTTAGAAGTAATACGTGACAATTGTAAGCACCTGTGTATGCCAGCTCGTGGTTGAGGTGAAAGAATAAATTGTAAATCCCAAAAATAACAACAAAAATACAAAGGATTCTGCGGTACACGTGTTTCAAGCTTTATATCAGTGTATAATTTACAATACAAAGCTATCTTCAGCCGCAAAAGTATTTCTCTCCCAGGAAATTATATCACATCGGCGTTAAAGGAGAAAGAAAGGTGTGATATAAGAGGTGAAGATCCTTTCGGTATTTTGTATAGTACTATACCTCGTATAATTCTC
>NC_142933.1:105578211-105580711 GCF_046866305.1 Octopus bimaculoides
ATAGAATAGAGGGTTAATAGATATTTTATTTGGTCTTTCTTCAGCATCCTTTTTGTTGATTAATACTTTATTTAGTAAATTACATTATTCACAATGTATAGCCACAAACCAATATCAACGGTTGTTGGAAACATAAAATAATGTTGAAGAAAAATTTGATTCCGTCTCTAGACAGTCGTAAAGGCGTATAAGAGATATTAACTTAATTTCTGAAGGAGAGAATGGAAAGAAGAAAGAATATATGAATGATATACTGATGAACTTGTTATTAGATTAGTTTCTAAATTATAAATACAGAAATACATGATACGATCTTTTACAATAAATAAACTTTCGAGTTTCTTTGCATAACTAATATATTTCATAAGAAACTAAAGACAACTTACTAAAACAGACTATCTAGAGCCATTCATTGATGTTTATTTTCTTTCGTTAGATTGAGCAGTATAATATTTGACCCTTTACCAGTCTAAGTTATTTTCATAAATTTGTTCTGAACCTCCATGCCCGTTTTCAGACGTTTAGTTAGCCATTGTGTGATAATGCATTCTGAGCAATATAAGCTATATTTTCAGATGTCCCATTTTACTTTATACATGCACGATGCCCAGTAAATATGTTCCGTGTATCACATGTGATAAAAGAAGGACAGCCAAAGGGTTAATGCATAGGTTTTGCTGCTACGTGTCAAGAGGAAGGAACCATAAATATTTGAACTTGTAGAATGTGTTATGCCTCTCTGTATTATCTCTAAATCCTATCCCCTCTTTATCCCTTGGTGTCAACGTGAATTATTACTTAAGGATTTCGTATGCAGTATTTGTTCCAACTGCAGATGCGTTGTTATACGATTGGTTCGACACCGTTCTTGCCTATGATTTGTTTTTCAAGTATGTGTACAAATATAAATGGGTTTTTATATATTTTTTAAAAGGTAATATATTAGATAAAAAAAAAAGTGCGTTTAATATGCGTTGCAAAAAATATGAATATTTTAAAAGTTATGCAGTTTTCAGAAATGGTGAAGCTTACATTCACTAACCTAAATGGCAAAACATACTCATTCATTCAAAATAGTAGACCCACTATTTAGTCACGATTATCTTCATCACCAGACTCCATCACATATTCGTAATTATCATTATGGAATTTATAGTCCCTCGTCTTTATTTTGGTAGTGATAAATATATATGTGCAAGGAAAACAAATGAAAATACCAGGAAGCGCCAACCGAAAATATAACTTACAACATAATAGTGGCGCCATCTCTTGACATTATTTCCTCAAAATACTACGGAGAGGTGAATGGACACAGAAAATCATGCAGAGACCCGACACGAACAACGCAAGAAATAGTATCCACCCTTCAAACGAATCTTTCAATTCGTCGCCTTGATTCATCCTTAAGCAGTTCATGACTATACACCATTGAAAGCATTTAGATTTCCTATAATTTTCTTGAGAATTTCCCTTCAATGTGTCATCTTCTGACATTTTTAAACAATTTCCACTAACATTATATCGTTTGCGTTGCTTTGCCTGCATATATTTAATGACACTGCCCAAGGATCTTCTACTACAGGCCTTGACAGATTAATGCCTTTTGAGTGAATTTGGCAAACGAAGAACGTGTGGAAGCCTGTCGTATATATATGGTATTACTGCGTATGTCTTCGTATTTGTTCCTCAGCACTTGATGACAACAAGCGCTGCTTTATATACGTGTACGTGACTTATCGAATGGGCAAAGAAATTAAACAGAATACGTACCATGGTTATAACTAAGTTTTTGGAAAACTGGTTCGACTAAACCCTTGAACACATTCAATCAACTGAAACAAATAAAATACAGGTGATAAAAGATTTGAAATATCTATTGATTTATTTAATAATATGACAAACCTCAAATGATTTCAATGTTTTAATTTTAAAAAAAGAAGGGTTTTTAATTTTGAAATGGAATTTTGTGTTACCGTTGTATATAATGTCTTGAACGATTTTGCTACTTTACTTACAAGGGATTCTAAATTTTCTTTCAATATATTATGAATTCATATTCTTCAGAGGTCGACTTGTGTGCCGTTAACCACACATACGATAGTACGACTGCTATAATGAGATAAGTTCGCACACTGCCACGTTCTATTGTAATAAATCATAACCTCTTAGTAGTGTGAAGTTCATGTTTCTAACGTTTGAATTCAAATCATTTGCATCGATGAAATAAGAACGTGTAAATCACTGTAGCGATTTCGTCGATTATAATAGTTAACTAAAATCGATTTTTGTTGTTAGTCAAAGGAAGTAAGTGACGGATATAACAGAGCGTCGAATTAAATGCGCTAATTGTATTTTATTTTCTCCCTTTGGGCTCTCAGGTGAATCCCTGGCGGAGATTACTTTGCCTTACAATTCTTTGAAATCAATAATTATTTATTTACAAGATTGATTCCTAAGTTCATACTTTCCGATGCAAATTCCTGCCATTGTTTAAAGAACA
>NC_142933.1:105588211-105600711 GCF_046866305.1 Octopus bimaculoides
AAATCATTATTTTGTGAGATTTTCCAACTATTTATCTCTTCATGCGTAATAAATTTGTTATAATATTCGCTCTTCATAAATCCTAGCACATTCATTCTTCTACGTATATTAAAACTTAGTTAAGCCTGGGCAGAAAAGGAGACACTGTTAATCGTTTCGTAGTTCCATCCCGTATATTCAACAGTTAGTAATCGTATTCTTCAGCTTATGCCATTACTTGTTTCTTCAGTTTATGCCATTACTTGTTTCTCCAGTTTATGCCATTACTTGTTTCTCCAGTTTATGCCATTACTTGTTTCTCCAGTTTATGCCATTACTTGTTTCTCCAGCTTATGCCATTACTTGTTTCTCCAGTTTATGCCATTACTTGTTTCTCCAGCTTATGCCATTACTTGTTTCTCCAGTTTATGCCATTACTTGTTTCTCCAGTTTATGCCATTACTTGTTTCTCCAGTTTATGCCATTAACTTGTTTCTCCAGTTTATGCCATTACTTGTTTCTCCAGTTTATGCCATTACTTGTTTCTCCAGTTTATGCCATTACTTGTTTCTCCAGTTTATGCCATTACTTGTTTCTCCAGCTTATGCCATTACTTGTTTCTCCAGTTTATGCCATTACTTGTTTCTCCAGTTTATGCCATTACTTGTTTCTTCAGTTTATGTCATTACTTGTTCCTTTAGTTTATGCCATTACTTGTTTCTTCAGCTTATGCCATTACTTGTTTCTCCAGTTTATGCCATTACTTGTTTCTCCAGTTTATGCCATTACTTGTTTCTCCAGCTTATGCCATTACTTGTTTCTCCAGTTTATGCCATTACTTGTTTCTCCAGTTTATGCCATTACTTGTTTCTCCAGTTTTTGCCATTACTTGTTTCTCCAGTTTATGCCATTACTTGTTTATCCAGCTTATGCCATTACTTGTTTCTCCAGTTTATGCCATTACTTGTTTCTCCAGTTTATGCCTTTACTTGTTTCTCCAGTTTATGCCATTACTTGTTTCTCCAGTTTATGCCATTACTTGTTTCTCCAGTTTATGCCATTACTTGTTTCACCAGTTTATGCCATTACTTGTTTCTCCAGTTTATGCCATTACTTGTTTCTCCAGTTTATGCCATTACTTGTTTCTCCAGTTTATGCCATTACTTGTTTCTCCAGTTTATGCCATTACTTGTTTCTCCAGTTTATGCCATTACTTGTTTCTCCAGTTTATGCCATTACTTGTTTCTACAGTTTATGCCATTACTTGTTTCTCCAGTTTATGCCATTACTTGTTTCTCCAGTTTATGCCATTACTTGTTTCTCCAGTTTATGCCATTACTTGTTTCTCCAGTTTATGCCATTACTTGTTTCTCCAGTTTATGCCATTACTTGTTTCTCCAGTTTATGCCATTACTTGTTTCTCCAGTTTATGCCATTACTTGTTTCTACAGTTTATGCCATTACTTGTTTCTCCAGTTTATGCCATTACTTGTTTCTCCAGTTTATGCCATTACTTGTTTCTCCAGTTTATGCCATTACTTGTTTCTCCAGTTTATGCCATTACTTGTTTCTCCAGTGTATGCCATTACTTGTTTCTCCAGTTTATGCCATTACTTGTTTCTCCAGTTTATGCCATTACTTGTTTCTCCAGCTTATGCCATTACTTGTTTCTCCAGCTTATGCCATTACTTGTTTCTCCACTTTATGCCATTACTTGTTTCTCCAGTTTATGCCATTACTTGTTTCTCCAGTTTATGCCATTACTTGTTTCTCCAGTTTATGCCATTACTTGTTTCTCCAGTTTATGCCATTACTTGTTTCTCCAGTTTATGCCATTACTTGTTTCTCCAGTTTATGCCATTACTTGTTTCTCCAGTTTATGCCATTACTTGTTTCTCCAGTTTATGCCATTACTTGTTTCTCCAGCTTATGCCATTACTTGTTTCTCCAGTTTATGCCATTACTTGTTTCTCCAGTTTATGCCATTACTTGTTTCTCCAGTTTATGCCATTACTTGTTTCTCCAGTTTATGCCATTACTTGTTTCTCCAGTTTATGCCATTACTTGTTTCTCCAGCTTATGCCATTACTTGTTTCTCCAGTTTATGCCATTACTTGTTTCTCCAGCTTATGCCATTACTTGTTTCTCCAGTTTATGCCATTACTTGTTGCTCCAGTTTATGCCATTGCTTGTTTCTCCAGTTTATGCCATTACTTGTTTCTCCAGTTTATGCCATTACTTGTTTCTCCAGTTTATGCCATTACTTGTTTCTCCAGTTTATGCCATTACTTGTTTCTCCAGTTTATGCCATTACTTGTTTCTCCAGTTTATGCCATTACTTGTTTCTCCAGTTTATGCCATTACTTGTTTCTCCAGTTTATGCCATTACTTGTTTCTCCAGTTTATGCCATTACTTGTTTCTCCAGTTTATGCCATTACTTGTTTCTCCAGTTTATGCCATTACTTGTTTCTCCAGTTTATGCCATTACTTGTTTCTTCAGTTTATGCCATTACTTGTTTCTCCAGTTTATGCCATTACTTGTTTCTCCAGTTTATGCCATTACTTGTTTCTCCAGTGTATGCCATTACTTGTTTCTTCAGTTTATGCCATTACTTGTTTCTCCAGTTTATGCCATTACTTGTTTCTCCAGTTTATGCCATTACTTGTTTCTCCAGTTTATGCCATTACTTGTTTCTCCAGTTTATGCCATTACTTGTTTCTCCAGTTTATGCCATTACTTGTTTCTCCAGTTTATGCCATTACTTGTTTCTCCAGTTTATGCCATTACTTGTTTCTCCAGTTTATGCCATTACTTGTTTCTCCAGTTTATGCCATTACTTGTTTCTCCAGTTTATGCCATTACTTGTTTCTTCAGTTTATGCCATTACTTGTTTCTCCAGTTTATGCCATTACTTGTTTCTCCAGTTTATGCCATTACTTGTTTCTCCAGTTTATGCCATTACTTGTTTCTTCAGTTTATGCCATTACTTGTTTCTCCAGTTTATGCCATTACTTGTTTCTCCAGTTTATGCCATTACTTGTTTCTCCAGTTTATGCCATTACTTGTTTCTCCAGTTTATGCCATTACTTGTTTCTCCAGTTTATGCCATTACTTGTTTCTCCAGTTTATGCCATTACTTGTTTCTCCAGTTTATGCCATTACTTGTTTCTCCAGTTTATGCCATTACTTGTTTCTCCAGTTTATGCCATTACTTGTTTCTCCAGTTTATGCCATTACTTGTTTCTCCAGTTTATGCCATTACTTGTTTCTCCAGTTTATGCCATTACTTGTTTCTTCAGTTTATGCCATTACTTGTTTCTCCAGTTTATGCCATTACTTGTTTCTCCAGTTTATGCCATTACTTGTTTCTTCAAGAGTAGTGACAATCTGGTGCAGGGTTTCATCTAAGTATTACAGCCTTCGGTTTTGGTTTTCCTTTATCCACTCTCTGTATTTACTATTTTATCAGATATGAACATTTCTTGCCTTCGAATACGACAATCCTATATTCAACGTACTTTTAATCTGTTTCACGAATTAGATCGCTGATTTTTCTTCATTTTGATAACTATGTCTTAGTTTAGTGACATATATATGTATATATATATATATATATATATATATATATGGGAGAATATACAAATAATAACAACAGACGAGGACAGGTGGTGTAAATAACAAAAGTATATATTAGTATATATATATATATATATACATGTTTAGTAATATATATTTGTTGTATTTCCTTCTAAAATATACTTGAAACAATTTGTTATTATTATTATTATTATTATTATTATTATTATTATTAGTAGTAGTAGTAGTAGTAGTAGTAGTAGTAGTAGTAGTAGTAGTAGTAGTAGTAGTAGTAGTAGTAGTAGTAGTAGTAGTAGTAGTATTTTCATTATCCTCTTCTTTCAATTCTAAGCTTGGGCACAATGCCTCCCAAACTGCTTCCAATATCAACAAAGCATGGGGAGAGGGGACCATAAGTGATCGCACAGTTCGAAGGCGGTTTCAGAAATTTCGTAGTGGTGATGAGAGCCTTGAAAATGAAGAAGATAGAGGCAGGTCATGTAGTCTTGATAATGAACAAAACTCCTGGCAAAGTATCAGAGAAAGGCCTCAGGCACCTGATATCAGTATTGCAACGGTCTCCTGCAATCTGCAGAAGATTGGTAAGGTGAAAAATCCCGATAAATGGGTACCGCATGAACTCAATGAAAATCAAAACGTTCTGCGTTTTGATGTGTGCTCGATGCTCTTTCTGCGAAGCACCAATGATCCACTCCTTGGCCGAATACTCACTCGTGATGAAAAGTGGGTCCTTTATGACAACCGTAAACGATCAGGTCAATGGCTCGATTGTAGTGAGTCCCCCAAACATTTCCCAAAACCAAAGTTGCATCAGCAAAAGATTACGGTGACTGTCTGGTGATCTGAAATTGGTGTTGTCCATTACAGCTTTCTGGAAGCCAATCAGAGCATTATAGCAGAGGTTTACTGCAATCAACTCACTGAAATGCATGCTCACTTGCAAAAAATAAGACCTGCATTGGTGAATCGGGGTGGCCCAATCCTACTCCCCGATAATGCAAAGCCACATGTTTCAAGAATGACGCTGCAGAAATTCACAGACTTGGGATATGAGACATTACCACATCCTCCATATTCTTCTAATTTTTCACCCACTGACTACCATTTTGTAAGCATTTAAACACGTTTTTAAGTGATTAAACTTTCAGGTCCAAACCAGAGGTGGAATCAGCTTTCAAAGATTTCTTAGCATCAAAGCCAATAAGTTTTTTTTTTTTTATCAATGAGGCATAAATAATCTCGTTATCGATGGCAGAGATGCATAGATGTTCACGGTTCATACTTTGACTAATCAAAACATTTCTATTGTTAATTTTTCCAGAATAAAATTATTTTTCTGAAATCGGCCATTATTTTCGGAACAACCTAACAATTACAGAATCGAGTCGCTTCTGCGTAGTCTATGACTTCTGTAATTTTCTGTGTAATTTTAACAGAGACTATTTATACCGGCATCAATTAGGAACTTATCACTGTCATGCAATTACCATAAAGTCAGCAGTATTATATCCCGGGAGAAAAAGACGTGGTTTAACGTGCTGGAGGTTATCTGACAGAATGACAAAATAATTGCTGCGCGGGATATGCCAATCCACAGACAAAAGCTCGGAGATAATCGACCACTAAAACTCGTTCTAAAGTCCCGTCATGTGAGAAGTTGAGCTTGTGATCGTGAGAATATATATTATGTTTTTTAAGAAAATACCTCGTGTAAAAGCTATTTATCGAACGTTAAGCGGATAATACGAATATTTCATTGAATATAACTGGTTATCATGGAGATTTCTGTTGTTTCTTTAGACAATTCAAACGGAATATGGTAAGTAGATTACATCGATCCGAGCACTCAACTGGTACTATTTTATCGACTCCGTAAGGATGAAAGAAAAAGTCAAACTCAGCTGAATTTAAACTCACACCTTAAAGACGGACGAAACGCTGCTAAGCATTAGTTTTGTATGGCGTATTAACAATTCTGCAAGCTCACCGCCATGCTTTCACCAGTATTGAATTTAGAAGACAAGGTATTTTACTGATCCATATATTCCAAATAATAGATAATACTTTTGACCTAGAATACTGAGATTTTTTCGCAGTTGCTAACTACAGTTCGTACAATTCTATTGTTTTATATGCGATATAAGCAACTTAAAATTTTAGTTATTTATACTGCCTAATCTGCAGTAGATCTACGAGCTTGTGCAGTTAACGCTTCAGTATTTACGACATATTATTCCATAAGCTATTCATGATACAATCAATCAGTCTAATCTTACTATTATATCTCCACCAACGCAGATCCAAGGCAACATATATCTTACTTTTAATAGAACACTGTTTCACTCAAACAACTCTCTCTCTCTCTCTCTCTCTCTCTCTCTCTCTCTCTCTCTCTCTCTTTCTCTCTCTCTCTCACTCTCTCTCTCTCTCTCTCTCTCTCTCTCTCTCTCTCTCTCTCTCTCTCTCTCTCTCCATATGTTGCTCTAGTTACCTCTTTCTCTTCGTGACATCACGCTTTCTGCTCCTCCGCACGCTCCGCATCGCCATTCTGTCTCATCCATTCTCACTAACTGTTTCTGTTTTGTTTTTTTTTATATATTACATGCTATTTTAACATGTATCCTTGCATATTACTTTCGTACTCCCGACATCCCTGCCAACATTTTCCCAAGTCATAAATAATCTTTAATCATTTGTTTTCTGCTTTTTTCATTATATTTTTCTTCTGGCAAGCAGCATCTCTTTGATAATTCATTTACTCATTCCATCTCGCATCTCTACATCTTTTTTGCAACATTGAATCACATTTATCAAATACTTTGAAACAGCAACTCTGTAATGCAGCTCATAGCTTTCGCTAGATTTCTGTCAAGCAATTCCAGTTTGGATCTAGATATATTTATTGCCCAAGAAAGTATTTCAATTGAATTTTTTTTTTCCCGCCATCAACAAACTTTTCTATAATCTTCGTCCTTGTTCTTCTCGATGCTGTCGTCACTTACTAAACTACTTCTTATTTCATCGACCTCGAAAGAATATTTATGTGAATCTTATCCAGATTTGAACTGAAAGCGTAAATTTTACTAAATAACACCTCCAAATGCAGAGTTTACAAACCCACATTACCTTCAACGCATTAAATATAAAGGCGAAAAATGAGTTTTTAAAAGGTTACAAATACCTAAAATGTTTGAGAGAAATTAAACACCGGCTCCAAGACGTGGCGAGTCCCCACTTTATCCAACCCGTTATAATGAAAAATAATGATATTTGAAATAAAACATTTTTTTCCCGTGTTGGATGATTGAATTGGCGTTCACATAATATGAATCTTTTCCGTACTAAAGGGAAGTTTTATTATTTCCTGAGTTATGGAAGTAAGCCTGGAAGAAAATACATTCTTAGAGGCGCAATCTGAAATATAAAAGAGTAAGCGGTCAATAAAGTTAACGATCAATTTAACAACAACAACAAAAACGAGAGAAATACAGTTGTAATGAAAGGAAACCATAAATTATGATGATGATGATGAGGAGGAGGAGGAGGAGGAGGAGGAGGAGCTGAAGAAGAAGAAGAACAAGAAGAACAAGAACAAGAACAAGAACAAGAAGATGAAGAACAAGAACAAGAACAAGAATAGGCAGTGGCTTTCGTGATCTCTACCTTTAATGGTTGGAAGTTTTTATCGTACATGTTTTGTCTTGGCGCAAAATATGTGCTACAGCAAATCTTCTACTTAATATCACAGATTTGTTTGCCAGTTGCTTGGCCTTAACCATTTAAGGAAGTCTTCTAGTGGCTGACCATCTGTACGCCTCTGACCAAACACGGGAGTAAAAGGGAGCATCTTAGGCCTGTGGTTATAGAGATATGTTAAGGTTTGAAAAGCTCACCTCTGAAAATATGACTGCTTCACTTATCATCCTTAAACTACCCCTATTCATGGACCTTTTGAACAGGATGGACTACACGACATGAAGAAAATACTAACTGGGCCCCACCAGTAAGGTCCTGTACTGTTCAGTTTCATGTGAGGGCTGCATGTCGCGCATATATGTTTGTGATGTATGTGCCTGATGTACATTTATCTGACGACTAATCATGATGTGTATTTTGGGCTTCGTATATTTGTTCCCCAGTGTAACTTAGATGAAATGCACTGCTCTCGTTTAATAACCATAATATCAATAATGCTCTCCAATTTTAGCACTAGACAAGCAATTTTATCGGAAGATTTTAGTCGATTACAAAGAATTCAGTCCTCAACTAGCTATTTATCAACGAAACAATGAAGGGCCGAGTCGACCCCAACCGAAATTGATGACAGAACGCAAATCTGAAAGAAATAGTAACCCTTTTATCCTGCTCGCCGCCAAGGTTTGTCAAGGTCTAGCGAATTTGTTATAGTTTCACAATTTGGCTAATAACACCTAGCTTCCCCTATTTTGACAATGGGCTTCATCCTGATCTTACAGTGCAGCATGAAAAACTGTTTACCTGTTTAACGTAACATTATAATTTATAATTTCCTAACATTCCTTGCCCCTTAAAGAGAGGGTGGAGGTGGCCAATGTGTTTATCGCATCGGTCATTACCTACCGTCTAACCGTCGTTCGTTGCTCGGATTCGTGGTAAATCAATAATAATGATAATATTAATAATAATAATAATAATAATAATAATAATAATAATAATAATAATAATAATAATAATAATAATAATAATAACAATGAAGATGATGATGATGATGAATCCCAAATCAGTTCCTTCTTTGATACGGTGTATACTTTCAGTGTTGATATCAGAATGGTGTTCGGACAGAGAAAGTTTGGTGTGTTAATCTTGAAGACAGGCAAAATCAAATGTATGGACGTTCTATCGATACCGTCGTGGGGAAGTTGCGAAGTAGATAGAAAAGATGGGCTATAAGTACTTGGAGATTTTGGATATGGATAAATTCATGAGAAAAAATGACATAAAGAAATTAAGGTGGTGTACCTGCGCAGTCTGAGATTGATCCTTAAGTGGGAATTAAACGAACGGACTAAGATTGACGCTATCAACACCTTGACGGTTTCACTGCTTAGTTATGGAGTAGGGGTAATCGCATGGACAGTAGACGAACTAAACAGCTTAGACAGAAAGACAAGGAAGTTGCCAAGTAGATATGGAATACTCCACGAAAAGAGTGACACCGATAGGCTGTATGTACCAAGAAAAATAATGGGGAGAAGAAATCAACATAGCATGGTATATAGAAAGCCACAGAACCGCTATTATTAGAAGTAAGAAGGTCAGGCTTGTGTAGGATAGAAAATTGCAAAGATAAAGCGCTGTACACGGAATTGAGAATGAATGAAACTAAAAATAGGTGGATAAAGAAAAGAATGCATGGACAAAAGAATACATTGGATAAAAGCCAAGATAGACAGCAACCAGATAGATTTACGATGTGGGTTATGTAAATCAAAAAAGTCTTATTCATATAGTAAGTGAATGTAGCAAATTGGCGCAGAAAGAATACAAGACGACAACCTAGGGGGAGTAATCCACTGGGAGTTATATAGAAAACTGAGATTTGGCCGTACAAATGAATGGTATGAACATGAACGAAATAAAGTGCTACAAAGATAGAAATTATAAGACGTTGTGCGACTTTAATATTCAGACGAACAGAATAATAGAATCTAGGAGGGATTTAGTAGTAGGACACAAATAGAATAAAAAGAGCCAGAGATCTGACTTTAGAGTCCCAAATGATGAGGAAGTGAATATGAGAGGTATAGAGGAGATAGCAAAGTACGAGTGCCTAGCCATTCCAGAGACTATGGAGAAGGGAAGAATGCATCCCTGTAGTTATAGGTGCATTAGGAACTATCCTTAATGATTTGATCAGATCGATAGAGGAATTAGGCATAAAACCTAGTTCAGTAGAGCTGCAGGGAACAGTGTTATTAGGGACAGCTGGAATATTTAGGAAAGTTCTTGTCATCTATGTCTACTTGTGTAGCCCGATCTTGGGAATTATGTTTTACCAACAGTTTAATCTGTTGAGCGTATATGGAATGATAATAATAATATTAATGAGGATGATGATGACAACGACGACGACGACGACGGACATGATGATGATGATGATCATGATGATGATGATGATGATGATGATGGTGATGATGATGATGATGATGATGGTGGTGGTGGTGGTGATGATGATGATGGTGGTGATAATGATGATGATGATGATGACGGTGATGATGATGATGATGATGATGGTGATGATGATGATGATGGTGATGATGATGATGATGATGATGATGGTGATGATGATGATGATGATGATGATGATGGTGGTGGTGGTGGTGATGATGATGATGGTGGTGATGATGATGATGATGATGATGATGACGGTGATGATGGTGATGATGATGATGATGATGGTGATGATGATGGTGGGGTGTTAGCAGCCACAACAATAGCAATGGCAAGAATAGAACCGAATGACGACAGCAACTACGAAATTAATGTTACCTCGTAATTTTAAGAAAAAGAAAAACAAAAAGGAAAGTGGAGGGGCGGGGTTGAAAGTGAAGGAATAGAGATAAAGCTTTGGATGTTGGAACGGGTGCAATGTTGTTTCTGCAAATTTCGCACATTAAATTACAGTAAACAAGTCAGGCAAAGAGTTGCGATAAAAGTCGTTGCTTTCTGTTAGGAAATTGATTGAAACGTTGTAAGTTGTGCAACCTTTAGGTGTTTGTTCCATCGCTAGGATGGATGAATATGATGACCTGACGATTCACTAATATTAAAACAGAGTGCATGTTGCTATATTGCGGTAGTGACTAACTTGATCTCATCTCAGGCGTCGTTGTCGTCGTCATCAACATCATCATCATGATCACAATTCATTATCCTCCTCTTCCTCATCATCATCATCATCATCATCGTCATCATCATCGTCATCATCATGATCTTCATCATCGTCATCATCATCATCATACTCATCATCATCATCATCACCATCATCATCATCATCATCATCATCATCATCATCATCATTATCATTGTCAACATCTCCATCATCGTTGCTATCACATTGACCATGATCAATGTTATCGTCGTAACCGCAGCAGTCACTACCAACAATAACAAGAAACTGCCGCCATCACCACCAGCACGGTCATCATGTTCATCATCATCATCATTATCATTGCCATCAACCTCAGCTTCAATTATAACACCAACAACATCAGCGCCATTAACCTTCATGCGCTCTCAACATCGCCACCATCACAGTAGCAGTAACAACATCAGTAGCAACTCAGCAGCCACATCTGTAACAGTAACACCAACAGCAGCAACAGCAGCAGCAACATCCACTTCATCAATATCACTAGATGTAGTCGTACAGTGGGGTGGCGGGCAGGCATGGAATCAGCGCGGGTGAGATTACAAATTTCTATTTCGTAATCTCTTCAGTATTTACTCTGGCTGAATGTAATACTAAAATCAATTTTCACTTTATAACGTGTAATCTATAACGTTGAATTACAGATTATCAAACAAGGCAAATTATTCAACATCGCATGGATAACATTTCTGAAATAAATCGAGACATCCGACCTTAAACGTCTTTATAATCCCAATGTCTATATATCCGTATGTATAGTTTACACATAGATGCACAATTTTCCAATGGCCGCAAACTTCCCGTCGTCTCATCACTGTCAGTATATACATTTGTGTATAACGATTTTTCAGAGGCAACTGTAAAATTGTAATTTTGCATCGGACATTAAGAACAGAGGAAACATTTCCTTGCAATGGATTTCAGCAATCGCGCCGCGATCTATGAAGTGTGAACCAGTCGAACGGCTCAAACGTTGGCACCATTACCATGATTTGTTTTAATGCTGTGATCATAAAAGGCGGCGAGGTGGCAGAATAGTTAACACACGGGGGGGGGGGGATACTTAACGTCATTTTTCGGCCCTTGTAATCTGGGTTCGAATAAGGTTGAGGCCGACTTTGCTTTTTATAATTTCGGTTTCCGTAAAATAAGTACCAGTTGAACAATGGGGTCGGTGCAATCGATTTATCCCTCTCCCCCAAAATTGCTGGCGTTATACCAAAGTTTCGAATCAATATGTATGTATATATGTATATATATGTCATTATTCAGTTTTTTTTCGTTCAAGATTTCTTGCCAACAGAGAAAGAACTGGTTTCTAACCAAGATCTAAGGATCCATCATTGGAATTTCAGTATCAACAACTGCGTATTTTTTCTATGCATGTATGTATGTATGTATGTATGTATGTATGTATGTATGTATGTATGTATATGTGTATGTATGTATGTATGTATGTATATATATGGATGTATATATGTTTGTATTTATACATGTTTATATGTACGTATGTACGTACGTCTGTATCTATGTGCATATACATGTATATATATATATATATATGTGTGTGTGTGTGTGTGTGTGTGTGTGTATGTGTGTGTGTGTCTGTGTTTGTGTGTGTTTATGTGTGTAAAGGAATACAAAAAATGGGACAAGGACGGGTCATTCGGAGTTTTTTCTCCTCATTCGAGTTCCAGATTATCTTTGCAATTTCGGCTGGTTATACTCGAGATTGCTCCAATCTGGATAGCAGCAAGGAAAACCTAAGTTAAGAGCAATAGATTCCTTGGAAGAAAGCAGCGAACGAATACGAAAAAAAAAGGAGGCGAAAAAACGGATAAATGGTACACAAATAGAAATGCAAAACAGGACATTAACAACGGGTGTTTTTCGACAAAGGACGAGTTGAATTAAGCTGGCGTGTGTAGAAGTGAAGCCTTACGGCAGGGACATAAGTGATGACAGGCATGTGGAGAAATATAGATGTTGCACGGATGGTAGTCCAACCAAGA
>NC_142933.1:105605711-105613211 GCF_046866305.1 Octopus bimaculoides
ATTGAAATACTGCCATTTTTAAGCAACACACGAAACGTTTACGTCGAAAAATAGAGCCTGGTACACACTTTTGTGTTACGCACCCTGTATATCTCTGCTGCCAGACCGCCACATTACGCTGAGGCAAACAAACCAACAACGGTTGTCAAACAGTTGGGGAGGAGAAATACAGATGCAGAGACACACTCACATACATATATAAAAGAATAAACGTATGAAAGGATAGAAGTGTCGTATTTAAATCAGAGGAGATAAATTCTAACTATTTAATAACACACAGATCTGTTAATTAAGTAGAAATTTTCTTCGTGAGGTGTGGAAAGATATTCTTCTAGGGAAACTATGTGAGCTGTGCGGCGAAGAATATTGACACTTCATTAAGAAAATTTACATTTAAATTGAAGATCATGTGTGCGCGTGTTTATTGAAAGCTTAGAATGATGTTTAATGATGTATTTGTTTCCGTTTGAGATGAAAGACATTTGCGACACAAGTGCGAATGAAAATAAAAGTATACGCGACGTGACTCCACATGGGTTCTCTCAACCAGATTCGCTAACAAGGTATTCATCAGACTGATGCTATAGTAGAAGACAGCGGGCCAAGGAGTCTGGCTGTGAGACGGCGCCTGAAATCACGTGGTTTGGCAAGTGAGTCTATTCATCACACAACCATCCCAGTGTTGTCGGTGCCATCATTTCATTGTAATTGTGTCGCAAGAGCCTTGATATGAAATGAAGCGAGAAATTCATGAAAGAATCATTGCAATACACACATGAACCTGTGAAATTCAATTTAACTATAAATTTCCTTAATGAGGTGTCAACATTTTTCACTGCACACCTGACAGAGATCCACTAGAAAATAAGTTTTCATGCTTCACAGAATATATTTGAATTTGTACTTAATTTAACAGCTTTGTCTGTTATTGAATGGATAGAATGTATCTCATACGATTTAATTAGAAGGCTTCTATCCTTTTATACTTTTACTCCTTCTCACTTTTCATGCCTTGGACTTCAACCATCTTGGCGCTGACTCGAACGGTTTAATTCGCTGAAACGCAACACAATAGTCTTCAACTTCTCTGTGTGTGTGTAGTTGTGTCTTTGAGTGTACGTTTCTATGTGTAGGTGTGTCTGTGTTTGTGTACGTCTCTGTGTGTGTACGTGTGCGTGTGCGTGTGCGTGTACGTGCATATTTGTGTATGTTGGTAGAGATGTTGATAAACAGATACACAGACATGTGTACATATATACATGCATACACACACACTCACGAGCAGGTACACATACACCCATGCACACAAATACACACACACACAGACACACATATATATATGCGCATATAGCTATATGTATATCTCATTTAAACATAAGTTTCAGAGGAATAGGAAAATTGGATGTGGCTGTGTAGTAACAAGCTTGATTCCCAACCACATGGTTCCGAGTTCAGTCTCACAGAATGGCACCTTGAGCAAGTTTCTTCTAATGTATCCTCCAACCGACCACAGCCTGGTGAGTAGATTTGGTAGACGTAATCTGAAGCAATCCCGACAAGCAGTTTGTATCAAATTGTAAAATATACACATTAGCATTTCACTGAATCAGCGATAAATTTATATAGCAAACATGCATGTTGACAGCTCGATTTAGATAAACCAGCGAGCGATTGAATAGTCACTGCTGACGAGGCTATGACTGATAGGTGAAAGTAGTCTAAACAAGTGTTCCTAGAGCCGCTCATTGGACAGTTATCTCCCCTGTTATTTTATATATATATATATATATATATATATATATATATATATATATATATATATATATATATATATATATATATATATATATATATACATACATATATATTAGTTTATGTATATATTAATATTATCTCAGTTTTAAAAAAACCTTTGATAATGTAAATATGTTAACAGTTACCAGAGGTAGCAAAATTACACTAGAAATCAAGATATCACAGCTGTTTTACAGGTAGAGATACCAAGTTAAAGTGATATATTTTGAGAAGATACGAATAATAAAAACAAATGGAGCAAAACGCATATAAATAAAAGTTCCTTTAATTCCTACACATGTTTCAAAATAGATTCAGATGAATATGGTACTTAAGTTGAGGCACCAACATTTAGTACGGTATTATCCGTACAATTTCAAAATAAGATGATTAAAATCAACATAAGCAACAAGGATATCCAGATGTAATGCAGTACGATCGTATCATGCAACTCCATTTAATTGAACAATGCAATCATTACATCAATTTAAAATGCAGAGCAATCCTCGACTGCACGCAGACATAGAATTTAATTAAATTATAACAGATGTACACATTATTATAATTATACGTAAAATCTCCAAGAAGTTAAGGAGATAGACAAAGAAATATTGCTTCTATATTGTTCAATTAAATGGAGTTCCATGAAACTAACGTACTGTATTACCTCTGGATGTCCTTGTTGCTTATTTTGATGTATATATATATATATGTATATGTGGAGGCGCAATGGCCCAGTGGTTAGGACAGTGGACTCGCGGTCATAGGATCGCGGTTTCGATTGTGAGTGTTTATTGAGCGAAAACACCTAAAGCTCCACGAGGCTCCGGCAGGGGATGTTGACGAACCCTGCTGTACTCTTTCACCACAACTTTTTCTCACTCTTATATCCTGTTCCTGTGCCTGTAATTCAAAGGGTCAGCCTTGTCACATTGTGTCACGCTGAATCTCCCCGAGAACTACGTTAAGGGTACACGTGTCTGTGGAGTGCTCAGCCACTTGCACGTTAATTTCACGAGCACGCTGTTCCGTTGATCGGATCAACTGGAACCCTCGACGTCGTAAGCGACGGAGTGCCAACATGTATATGTGTGTGTATGTGTTTGTGTGTGCTTCTACATGTATATATATATGTGTGTGTGTGTGTGTGTGTGTGTATGTGTGTGTGTTTGTGTGTGTGTGTGCGTATGTGTATGTGTGTGTGCGTGTGTGTCAGTCAGTGTGTGTACATGTCTGTCAACTCACCACTTGTGGCCGTCTGCTATAGAAGGAAACGTCATATATATCAGAACACAAAAATGACAGAGATCTGTAAAATTTCAGTTATACAACAAGCTTGCTAGCCCTATACAAAACACCTTACAAGAAAATTGGTTACTCATTCAGAATAAACGGTACTTAAGATAAATATATGGCTATAAGGAGCAAATGCTGTTGAATAATGCCATTGGCGATATTCAACAGGTTTTGGCTCTCTAGCAGGCGGACGAACAGTCATGGAAATGAATATATCATATGAAACAGTATCTACCGAGTGAATATTGAGATCGCAAGAGATATGAATGCTGGAGAATCATCGACAATTATTTGTTAAGTACCGAAATGTATTGGGTAGCGGGTTACACGCTTCTGGATAGTGGAGTCTTTCTACTTGAATAAAGCAGCCCCAGCCCCAATCCTTAGGAAATATATCATACAGTGTTTGTCGAAATAGAAAATATGATACGTCCTGATGTGTCTTATAGGCACAGGAGTGGTTTATATGCGCGAACGTGGCTGTGTAGTGAGTTTGCGTACCAAACACATGGTTTCGGTTCCAGACCCGCTGTGCAGTACCTTGGGCAAATTTTCCCACTTTAGGCCCGGGTCGACCAATGCCTTATGAGTGATTTTGGTAGACGGAAATTGAAAGAGGCCCACCGTATATGTATTCTTGTATCTATGTGTGTGTGTTTTTCAGTTTGTATTCCACCCATCACCATCACCGCTTGAGAACCGATCTTGACAGCATAAGCAATAGGCTTCAAAAATATGTACTGGGGTCAACTAAATTTTTTCAAGGCGGTGCCCCAGCATGGCTGCTGTCTAATGGCTAAAACAAGTAAAGTATTATTAAAGACATCTATCTTCCTTTATTACTGATTCGTGATAGCATGGTGTGCTAATTATGAATATCCTTACGCGGTGATGTGGAATACCAGGGATCGGCAATCGTTCATGGATTGGTTAACGATCTCGTTTGGACTACGAAAGTGCGCCCTATCCTTCATACACGATGTTCTCGGACTGAAACTTATTTATTGTTCCAGTTTCTTCTATTATTCATTCATCCGTTTCGTTTGACGGGTTTTGCCTTTACTTACTTTCTTTTTTTATGTTTTGGAACGAGACATGTGTGATAGACATGGATAAATATTATTACAGAAGACAATTGGAACCTATTAGACGCAAAACCTCCAGGGCGACTTGATATTGTTGTTAGTTTTAACATGATTAAAGCTCTTCAGATGAAATTATGCACAGTTGCTGCAGATGATCTAGAGAACATCTCTTTAGAGGGATAATCTAAAATAGATTTACTGAATAAAGTATCCATATGGAATGCTAAAAAATTTGCACAAATTCAGCCAAGCCTTGAATTTAGTCAGATTTGTCGCAAAAGATGAGAAGTAATTGAGTTCATTACATTAGGCAGAGACGACAAAATTGGAAAATTGTTTCAGAATCAACCAAACAAATGCATATGGATAACAGTAACACTTAAGATACAAACAGAAATATAGGATAAAATTATAAATGGTTAGTCTAAAAAGTATTAAAGAAATACTAAATAAGTAACTCAACGCCAGAAATGAGATATTTGAAATTGTGTAAAACATTCTTCTGACAAACTACTTCTTTAGTATCAGGTGGACGTTAAGTGAATTGCAAAGATTGAGAAAATTCAAGAAACATCTGACAGAGTACCAAATTTATGAATCTAAATCTATAGAAGGGTGAGTACTGAGTTCAAGAGAAAAACTCCTGCAAAAAAATAGAAAGTCGATTAAGAGAATAATTTTAAAAAAAAAGAAGAAATAGGCAGCTGTGAAATGCATGTGATAAAAAATATTCAGTATATATTAATATATATGATTAAATAAGGGGGCGAGCTGACAGAAGCGTGAGCACGCCGAGCAAAACAGCACAATGCCTAGTGGCATTTCGTCTGTCGTTACACTCTCAGTTCAAATTCTTCCGAGTTCGACTTTGGTTTCGTCCATTCATGATCGATAAATTCAGTATTAACTGAGCACTGGAGTGAATGTAATCGACTTACCCCTTACACCCGAAATGTGTTGTCCTTATGCCAAAATCTGAGACTAATATGTAAGAGAAAATGATAGAGTGCAAAGATGAATATTAACTACACCTAAGTAAAATATATAGACGAGGTGTAAACAACAAAGAGGGATCAGAATCGGTAAACAATGACACGAAATATCAAAGGTAGATACAAAAAGGGAATGTATGAATCTACAAGTTTCATCGAAATGCGTAGCCATAAACAACTACAAAGTCAAAATGGTGAAATGAATACTAGCATTTAATTTGAAAATAAATCGTTGGTGAAAGCATATCATGCTATCCAGCACTATCACGTGAGACTAAATTTTATTCATGA
Organism: Octopus bimaculoides; assembly: GCF_046866305.1. Taxonomy (NCBI): domain Eukaryota; kingdom Metazoa; phylum Mollusca; class Cephalopoda; order Octopoda; family Octopodidae; genus Octopus; species Octopus bimaculoides. The sequence goes on from NC_142933.1 coordinate 105,611,170, forward strand.
TTGAGTCGACAGCGAACTCCACTGATCAATATGAAAATATTAAAAGAATTCAGTATTCTAGCATAGAAATAAAATAGTAGAAAGAACAGAGAAAAGCTTAGGAACATTTAGCTTAGATGACAAAGTCTAATTAACTCTGTGTAATAGTTATAAGAAATAGAAATTGCAAATTTCATGAGTTACTCCAAGTAAATAACAAGTATTAGAGACAAAGTGCTGCCGTGACGCATACCAGAAAAAATTTAACTAATTTCTGTTATAGTATGAGAAATATTTCTTTAGTTATAATATACGTAATTGTATTCTACATTGGTTAACGTCATGACTCAGTGATGTATCTATGTAAATTACAGTCACTGATACAGGTTAAAAATGTTGAAAAGGCACCAATTTTGAAAGATGTACTCGGCGGGTAGCGGTCGCACTCCTTACTCCCCCATTAGCTACGCCACTGTGTAGAGATAAAAATTAAAGGGCTTATTACTGGCCATTTAATACTGTCACAGTTCTGGTTTGACAATCATTTATCCTTGGGCTGTAAGATCGAAAGTCAAAACATTTAGGGGTCTTTCTAAAAACGACGAACAAAATTTTCAGTGAAAAAAATACCAGCAGCGAGATGAAAGAAGAACTGTCTTAGATAGGAAAATTGTTATTCCACTACAGTTATGAAGTGCGCCGTTAATTTCGTTTAGATGTGTATTATTTTAACAGACTAAAGCAACATTATATATTGCAGAGAATTTATAAACGCCATTTTAGAATTAATTATATATTCTTGATGATAAGAAAACTAACATTACTTTGATGTAACAAGAAATATGTTGATTATTTCATATGGGACGTTCATATATGATATTATTGGTGTTTAACATATTTTCAGATTAAAATGACATTAATATTGATTCCTCTTTAGTATGGAATACTATTTGATATATACAAATAACGTGGGCGATAATCAAACATACTAGTCAATATATATATATGTGTGTGTGTGTGTGTGTGTGTGTGTGTGTGTGAATTACTGATATTTTAAGAGATATATAAAACTAATAAGAGTGAATAAACAATGATCATATAAAAGGCACGGATATGAACACAAAAAATCTCGCATTTATGAATACATTGAAAATTAGTAAGCACTCGCACTACGTCGGTTACGCTGACGTATTTTCCAGTTGAACTTATCAACGGAACAGCTGGCTCCTGAAATTAACGTGCAGCCGATTGGGCTCTCCCCCCCCCCCCCCCACAGTCAGCCGTACCCACACACAGAGTCTTTAAAGAGAGATTCAGCGTGATTTAGAATCTCCCGAAACTGGCCCTTTGAATTACAGGTACAACTCATATCCGCCAGCTGCGTGATATATATATATATATATATATATATATATATATATATATATATATATATATAAATAAGCAACACGGATTTCAAAGGTGATTGCAGTACGCACGTTTCATGCTACTTCAATTTATTTAAGTAATGCATAAGTACCATATTCAACCTTGAATCTATATATATATATATATATATATATATACACCACCACACGACATCACACGACCCCCCACACACTAGCACTGACCACTTCCCAACACCCACATCATCGTCCACAAGCCAACAAATTACAGACATACACACACACACACACACACACACACATACACACCCACACGCACCTTCGTTTTTGGAATCACCAATACTTTATTATCCCCCCCCTCCTTCTTAGCTCTTCTGTCTTACTACCTTTGTTCAGCAAGCCACCATCATTGACCGCTAGATCCAAAAGTTGTTTTTTATTCTCTCTCCGATTATTTCCTTGTGTTCCTTTCTGTTGAAGAGCGTAGGCACGAAACGTAAAAGACTTTCTCAAGCTCCCGAACGTTAAACTAATACATCTGTTTGGTGTTGTTTATACACCTATCTTCGTCTTTTGTTTTTCTGTAAATTTCAACTATATATATGTGTGTGTGTACGTGTGGGTGCGTGTGTGTATATATATGTATGTATATATATATATATATATATATATATATAT
>NC_142933.1:105620711-105628211 GCF_046866305.1 Octopus bimaculoides
GAATTTGTTTCTGGTTTGATATATATGCACAGGCCTATCTATGCGGTTAAGAACATCGCTTTGTACTTGCGTGGTTGAGAGTTTAGTATCATTGTGTACCAACTTAGGCAAGTGTCTTCTACTATGGCCCCGGGACCAGCAACGTTCTCTGAGTGAATTTGGAAGAGAAAATCTGTGGAAGTTTACTTTATTTATCTATCTATTTATCTAGTTGAGATTTAGAGAAAAAGAAAAGACGAAGACAGGTGTATGAACAAGCAAGTGTATTTGTCTGAAGCTCGGGCAAAATGAAAAGGTCTTTTACGTTTTGAACTTACGCGCTTCAACAGGAAGGAATAAGTGAAAATAAACACAGAGAGGATGAAATAAAATTGTAGACTTCAGCGACCTAACATATCTACCTATCTACTTTTCTAAGAAATTAAAATATTAAGGGAATAAAATAGGTCATGAAATTCCTTAGCTTGCCACTGTCTATATTTTAAGATGCAATACATTCATCCAGTTCTATATTTAAGAGATGAAGAATTATTTACATTATTTACATTTGGCGGATATTTGTCCTCATCTTTGTTGTTAACACGTTTCAGCTGATACACCCTCCAGCCTTCATCAGGTGTCTTGGGGAAATTTCTAACCTGGGTTCTCATTCCTAAGGCATTTTTCGATCTTATTATCATTGTCGTTGTTGTTGTTATTATTAGTATTATTATTATTATTATTATTATTATTATTATTATTATTATTATTATTATTATTATTATTATTATTATTATTATTATTCAGGTCACTGCTTGGAATCTCGGAATCTTGGGTTTAGTAACTCGCGCTCCTAATCACTACGCCAAGATTCCAAGCAGTGACCTTAATAATAATAATAATAATCATAATAATAATAACAATAATAGTAATAATGATAATAATGATGAGGATGATGATGATGATGATGATGCTGATGATGATAATAATAATAATAATAACAACAACAACAACAACAACAACAGCAACAATGATAATAATAATAACAATAATAATAATAATAATAATAATAATAATAATAATAATAATAAAAATAATAATAATAATAATAATAATAATAATAATAATGATAATAATAAAAATAATAATAATAATAATAATAATAATAATAATAATAATAATAATAATAATAATAGTGATAGTAATAATAATGCTCTCAATACAGTAACCATAAAAGCATCACAGCAAACCACAGCACATACCCAAGGCACACAGAGCTGCGCTCGGTAGTGAAGTGAAAGCAATTTATAAAAATAAAACTACTAAATGATAATAATAACATCGAAAACTGCATTAGTAATGAGAACCCTAGCTCGAAATTTCCCTAAGACATCTGATGAAGGCTGGAGAGTGTATCACCCGAAGCGTTGTGTTAACAACAAACAAGATGAGGACAAATATCCTTCCAATGTAAATAATGTGTGGATATATTAGATACCAACATGACAAGAATTTTACGATACAGACATCCAAATCGCGTGACATTCAAATCGCGTGACATTCAAATCGCGTGACATTCAAATCGCGTGACTAGGAAAGTGTGAAATTGGGGAATTGGTTATTTATTAGCAGCAGAAGTAGAGATTTGGCCAGAGATGGAGATTGATACGGAGCGAAGCTGGAATAACAGGCAGTATAAAACATGTAGAACTATTCCTACAAAATGTTTTACAAGACATGTGTTGATACTTTTGGTATTCAGATGCAGAAAACGTGGGCATAAACTCATTTTAGAACTGACCTTAGAATTTCATTCGGGCTTGCGATATGGGATAAGTTTCATGAACTCTGCATTCTGGACATCAGTAAACCAGTGTTGTGCACACAATTCATCATCTCTAGATAATCCCGTTGTGTTATGGAAAAATGGAAGCGATTGATTATACAGGGCAAAATTCCTTTATCGATGCACCTAGTTTAAATTATTTATGATAAGCGAGATGCAGCTTCCGAAACAATACAGGGGTTTGTCCCTTTCGAAAACATTTACAACAAACATTATGTAGATTTATGAGAGAGGAAAAGAGGAAAACATGAAGTAGAATACGATAGTTTTTGTTAGCTGATAAAACAACGCAACAGTTCCTTCAACGTGAAAAATGAAGGTTGCGTTGTATGGTAAATTATTGTGCTTTTAAATAGACACAATAAAGAACCAATATGACCAACACAAAACCTGCCTACAAAGGATGGACCCTTTTCTATATATCATAGCATGTCACAATGCTTTCAAGCAATGGATGATATTGTTGCTCAAAATATGTAGTGTTTCTAAAAGAGATATAGGTTCCTATCTTACGCTATAGACCGTGTTACACTTGTTACCGTCTTTTTTCTTTTTAAATTCCAGTGTAGTAGGTCAGTCGACCAACAGCTGCATGGTAAATGTTTAGACCTTTTGAAGCCTCTCGCTTTCTTTTCGGTTCTTTCTGTTCCCTTCTCTAATTGTAACCCATTGTCTGTCAAGAATCTCAAACATCTTTACTTTTCGGGATGTTCCTTCCCTGCAAAACACTAATGCTGAGGTGAACGTGCGTTTCGTGTACCGTAGCCAAATACTTGGTTCATACCTTCATTAATTTCCGTTGCTATGTTCTTGAGACAATTGCTCAAATTTGCCCTCATTGTCAACTTTAATTTGATATAATATTATACATAATAACAAACAATGTAACCAAATCTATTAGCGTGTTGCAATAGACCTGAATCTGCACTGCAAAATAGCATATTACATGAACAATAAGTAAATAAGAGTTTATTCTGAGATAGTATTCAGTTTTGATAATTAAAAAAAATTAAAAAGCAAAACAATTTTTTGCACTACCCGAAATCCTCCTCACTTCTATTTCACTTTACTGCTTTCACTCCGACTAAACTATCAATCACAAGTTCAGCTGTTAGCATTTTCTCACTTCCATTTGCCGCTTACTGAATATTTTGTGCACTAGGTCAGACCATAACACTAATCTAAATCTGCTATTGATGGGTTTTCACTACAATTAAATATGCTTCTGACATTGATGGATTATACATTTCGCTCTAAAATTCCAAGTGTTTGGCTTTGCTTTTGTTAGTTGTTTTTTTTCTCCAATGCGTTCTCACAAACTCAACAGGACATATATCACATTGAATTTCCTGTAACCGATCTTTGTTGACATGACTACATTAGTACTAACGCCACGAATGCATTATTACTGCTTTTAACATATCGTTTAGTATTCGAATTGTTATCGTTTCACCAGAGGTGTCATTCTTTTCATAATTTGATATTGCTTAAAACCTTCGCCCTTTTGGTTATAATTTGTTTAAAAATTTTATCACAATCACTACTTATAGCTTTTCTTTCTTGCGGCATCTCAAACACGCTGATTTTGCCATTTTCCCAAACACGTAGGTAATTTGGGTACATTACTTCACAATCGCATCACGACAGGACAATAACTGACTGATCTATGTAGCTTAATCTTTGCTGATATCCATGGGAAATATAAATTCAACGGCTTGTTTTAATTTATCCGTTGTCAAGCATTTTCAATCCTATCCATTATTTATTTGCCGTTTCCATACGAGACTACACACGAATTGTGGTAAGCACTTCCATTCATGTGCTAATGCATTAATGGACATAATATGATAGAGTGGTGCTGCTAAGCACCATGCCGTTTCCTGTAGTATGAAGAAACTACAACATCACTTCAATTGTTGTTTCTTATTTCATAAACTTTTCCCTTACCTATTGAGAATTAACATCCATTGACAAATGATGGCAAGCAGTGACTATCGGGCCACTACTGACACTCTTTCATATATTCTGATGAGCGTCAACATTAATACACGTATATATATATATATATATATATATATATATATATATATATGTCGATATAATGTAATCTTTCGATTCTGTTGTTTTATTCTTTTGCTTGTTTCAGTCATTTGACTGTGGCCATGCTGGAGCACAACCTTGAAGGATTATAGTCGAAGAAATCGACCGCCAAAACATTGTCTCAAGCCAATTACTTATTCTATCAGGCAACACCGGTTGACAAGCGGCGATAGAGGTACAAAGACAAAGTCACACACACAAACATGCATATATATGTGTATATATATATATATATATATATATATATATATATATATATATATATATATATATATTTATATATACGACGGGCTTCTTTCAGTTTCCGTCTACTAAATCCACTCAGAAGGCTTTGGTTGGACCGAGGCTATACTAGAAGACGCTTGGCGATGGTGCATGGGACTGAACCCGGAGCCATATGGTTGGGAAGCAAGCTTCTTACCACATAGCCACTCCTGATTTTTCTAACATGTTGTGCAATATGGAGTTCGGTGTTTTGTTGGGCAATGTGCACCTTCTTACTCTCGATATTTATGTTTTTAGTTACACCAAGTCACTCTGCTCATAATCTGTCCGGAGATTTTTATCCATTGTTATTCATTTGCGTTCTTAGTAATGTTGTTCACTAGATGAAGCATAGCGATGCGTATAAAAGGATGGATTTACGACAACGCGGTTTGGGTTCAGCCTCAGAAAGCGAAACCATAATCAACTCCGAACCAGTCAGTGTTTTCGAAGTGAAATTGTTGGACACACACTATGGGGAAGCCCCATATAAATAACTGTATATATGTGCGTGCGGGTGTTCATGTGTATGTATGTGTGTGTGTGTATGTGTGTATGACTATCTATCAGTCTGCCTATATATATATATATATATATATATATATATATATATATATATATATATATATATATATATATATATATATGAAAATGAAGAACGAAAATGCTACTTTTTAAATTAGGTAGATTTGGATTTCTTCGTATAATACCTTAAAAAAAGAGTTTTTGTTTTACATGTTTCGGTTGTTGAAAAAGCTTATTAAAAATGTGTTTTAAGTGGAATATGTAGAGAAGAAACTAATTAATAAAATTATTAAAATAATCGTTCATAGTGTACTTTTCTTTTTTCCTGCAAAAACACGTGGTAATTTCCTTTAATTTTCGTGGCATTACTAGTGGCACTGTCTGTGATGGTAAACGAAGTAGTCCGGTCAAGAATATTTTCAAATGGACTGGGTGGAGTAATTAAATAAGCAGCAGCAGTCGAATAACTTGCAGCAGTAATAATAATAATCGCCATATACATATATACATACATAAACGTATATTTTTATTTACACAGACACACACACACACACACACACAAACACACATATATATATACATATATATATATATAGTCAATTTGAGGATGTTATTTCCTCTTTAGGAATTATCCAATCCAGATATTAACTGATATTATCGACGATATATTGAGAGAATTTTCACAATTCATAGGGATAAAGAGTCTAATTTATAGGTATATTTATATAAGCAAATGGAGAAAAATATATAGCGGATACTTATCCTATTTGTATCACCATGAAAACATAGGACACCATTTAATATCAATAAAATTAAGACGAACATAAACTAATTATGCTTTTTATCATTAATTTATGTTCCTTTTAATTTTATTTGCCTCGAATGGCTTGCTATGTTTTTATCCTGATACAACTAAAATAAGTATCCACTATATAATTTTTCTCGATTTATATATATATATATATATATATATACTTATTTCTCCCATGAGCTGAGCAGGCGAGATATGTTTCAACCTAAGCGTAGTAAGTTCGACTGACGAGAACTGCCATGAAATGATTCAGAGTTCGAAATCACGTGATATGGACATATATGCTACATTCTTGTGAGTGTGTCTCACTACGGTAAGGAGTTTCTCGCTTCCTCTCTTTCAAAAATCTATTGAGTTAGTCCTTTACGTCTTTTTTTAAAGTTGCCTTTGACTCTTATTTCTAGCAATGGTGGTACTATGTTCTCTTTGTTATAAATTTGCCTTTAGGTTTTGAATTGCCAGCGAGCAACCTATATTTATTTTTCTATATATATATGTATATATATATATATATATATATATATATATATATATATATATATATATATATATATATATATATATATATATATATATATATATATATAAAGGGCATTATTACAGAAAAATAACAACGCCACATATATATATATATATATATATATATATATATATATATATATATATATATATATATATATATATATATATATATATATCTACATATAGATGTTTTGATGCTTAATCACACTTTAAGATCAGCTTAGAGATTGGGATATATTCATATCCAATTAATTATGTCGTTTCGCATGTTAATATTAGTTAACCCTTATTGGTATCGAGATCATTCTATGCTTATCTGATTTAAATGTGCACTTGTATATATGGCATTTGAGTACGTTTGAATTAGTCACCGTTACACGGTTCACCTTAGCTCTTCGTAGTTGTGAAAGACAAAATCCACACTGAAATAGGTGTTATGTTTTATTTTGTGTTGCAGTTGTTTTTTTTTGTGGTGGTGATATCTTGTTATTCTTTTTTTTTTTTCATCTTAGAACTTGCTATGATGTTTGCTTTTTGTCATAATGAATAAAGTAGAAACTTCAATCCATAACCCATATGACTTCTCAACTGGCAACATGCACTCTGTAAACAAATTTATTCGGTCCTCTCCTTGAGACAAATGCTTTATTATAGAAGTCACAATTTTATATCTACATTTCATTTTCTGTTATATATAAAACTCAATTGAATATAAAATCCACAAGATTGAAAACCCGGCAACTTTTTCTACATTTATGGGCTTGTTTTCCTTATACTTCCATGTAAATGGTTTTTGCTTATCTACTCAAAACACCTTCGGTCCTTTTCTTTTCTTTTCTCAGGCTTATGCATTCGCCACAACTATGGTATTACCAGTTCAGATTTGTCTTATTGTTTTAGTATCTCTGGTAGATTACCCTTCCCTAATTTTAAATATTTCAGTATTCAATAAGGCATTCTTTTTTTCTTAGCTGATATTTGTAAGTCTTCGCTTTAAAAAAAATCTTATATAATAATGTTTTATTGCTGTAATTTTTATATTTCTGTTGATTTTCTCTATAACAACTGAGACGCAATTTAGCTATTAATTACAGTAAGAAATTATTTAGAAAATTGTCCCTATGTCGTAGAATTAACGAATTAAGAAAAGTTTTAATTTACTCATATATTTACAAGAATATATATGGCTGCAAAACTGAGACATGTTTTCATGATGTGTATGACGTTACTGATATATCATTTCTTACTATATTATGAACATGCTCGGGTTCTTTATTTCGGAACTGTAACCCATTTGGTCAATGTAACATACTAGTAACAATAGATACGTCGACATTCAATGAAAACCTCCATGGTTAAACAATCTTAGCCCACACGGGGCATATTACATGCAACCTCTCTAAAAATAATTCCTATCCCCGCATACAATCTTGTAATGTTGTCGTTAATTAAT
>NC_142933.1:105630711-105648211 GCF_046866305.1 Octopus bimaculoides
AGATAGATCTTTCTTAAGAAAAATTATGAAAGGAAGCGGAAATTATTTTCTACTCTCTCTCAAAAGTAAAAAAATCACTATGAACAACAGCTAAAAATATCTTCAACCACAACGTCCTGACTAAACAAAAGAAGGGCACACTAGACAATGATTCGAGATGTAGAAATAACCGAAATAGTCATGAGTGAAACGCCTTTCATACTAGTTAGCTGAAAACATCTGACCTGGCGTTAAAGTACAACATGAAAGAAGCTAGAAGTTCGATGCAAAATAAATATTTTATTACATTGCAACCTCGGCGTGCTTTGCAAGAAAAAAAAAAAGACCTTAGGAACTATCTGATATAAAAAAAATATATATAATAAAATAAAAGAATAAAATGTTCTCTGTCACAAGAAACAATAAATTACCGAAAGTTCAAAATAGAAACTCATTATAGCGAGGAAAAATTGCTCGATAAGAACAATGCAACATAAAAGGTAAAAAAAAATCGAAAGATAAAAATCAATAAAAATCTTGGAAAAAAAAAACACTAAAGAAATGTAAAATGTGTAGACAAACCTATTTATGACCAGTATCCGGTCAGATTGTCAGAGATGTAGTGTGCCAATATGAAAGCCAACAATGGCACTAAACCTCTGAACTAAGTGCATGAATCAGAGATCTGATTTTACCGAAGTAAGATCAGCGCGTACACACACACACACACACACGCAAAAACATTACCATATTAAAATAATCAAGCAAGAACCTAGCTGCACTAATAGGCGGTATAATCAACGAATAAAACATCAATATCGTCATTTCTGGTTGCTTTCTACTTACATCAGAGTAAATTCCCGAAATTGACCTGGTATATAATTATAGACAACAGGAATCTTATTTTTCAAGGATCAAAATATTTGACAGCAAATGGTCGACGATATTAAGCAATAACTGTAACGATAAAATGTTTAGTGAAGTGGTACCTGCATTTTCGATGTATTACTGATCAATAACCCCGAATAATACACAATAATCAGACTCAACACAAAGTTTATAAGCAAAACAGAAAAGAATACTGACTTAGGGCGGCGAGCTGGTAGAAACATTGGCCCGCTGGGCGAAATACTTATCGGGATTTCGTCTGTCGCAATGCTCAGAGTTCAAATTCCGCCGAGGTCGACTTCGCTTTTTATCCTTTAGGGGTTGATAAATTAAGTACCAGTTACGTACTGGGGTCGATGTAATCGACTTAATCCCTTTGTCTGTCTTTGTTTGTCCTCTGTGTGTTTAGCCCCTTGTGGGCAATAAAGAAATAAGAATCGTTAGCACGCCGGGCGAAGTGCTTAGCGGTATTTCGTCTGCCGTTATGTCCTGAGTTCAAATTGCACCGAGGTCGACTTTGCCTTTCATCCTTTCGGTGTCGATAAATTAAGTACCAGTTACGCACTGAGGTCGATGTCATCGACTTAATCCCTTTGTCTGCCCTTGTTTGTCCCCTCTATGTTAGCCCCTTGTGGGTAATAAATAAATAAGAATACTGACTTTAAAATCGAAAAACATATAGAATATTATGTATGACCCTAGATGTATTGAAAAGCAAAAGATAATCTTTTCCTTTTATGTAGTTGAGCTGGATTAAGGCTGGCCTTGGGTGAAATAACATCGGCATACAAAAACACCAGGAATAACAAATAAAACAAGGAATACACTTATGCATTTGTTTGCAAGATTCTTGATGTGGAATCGTGTGTTAAAATAAACATTGCTATGTTTTGGGATAGTAATATATTCCCTAATCAAGCACACGCGCTATACATTTGGTTTTCCCTTAAATTTATTATTATTATTATTATTACTCTGAATTTATTTTCCATTGTCTGAACCTTTCGACACTCATCCTGTGAAAACCAAGTATATCATGTGTGTGCGTGTGTGTGTGGTTAACTAGCAAAAAACATATGACAATTCCCAAAGGGAAAACATATAGAAGTTATATTAACGAGAAACAGAATAACGATTTTATTATACGTACATGTTGTATCGGAAGTAAAGGCAACCGTTGGAAGATTACCACTATTAAGATTATCACTGATGATATAACGAATAGTTATCGCAGGTGAAATATCCAGAGTATTTATTCGCTTATTGAAGGAAGACAATAACACCGTATTACACTGCTGTGAATATTATAACGACCAAGCAGATCAAAAATCTCTGATCGTCTCTGAAAACCGAATCAGCAAATTTTAATCTGGAAATAAATGAGTATAAAATAGAGTATTTAATCGTATTGTTTTTGATAAATAGTTAATAATATTCATTTTTATATAGTGTTGTTATAGTTTGATTAAATTGATTATAGGTATGTATTTCTTTAGAATGTTAGGTAATAATAGTTGAAGATATCTGGGAGAAATATCCACACTATGGGACCATTTCAAGATCTCCATGAGTGTATTCGATTCTCATATGGAAAATAAGTTTATGGTTGAACAAAAATTTATCAATTTTCTCATTTTTGTTAGTTGTATTTCATTTAATATTGGTTTAAGGAATCTAAGGTTAATTTACAATAAGGTTATTAATATTATGTTATAAACTACGTTGCATATACGATAACGTCTTTTTCTTATCATATTATATTGTAGTGATGTGGTGGGTGGAAGTTAGAGTGTATAATTTATAAGGGATGAACGTAGGAACACAGTTAAGTAACTGTGTTCCAGATATAATTAATTTCATTAATATTAATTTTACTGGATTAGATTGCTTCATAAAGTAATTTTAAAAAATGTTCAATCTCGAAATAAACACGGTAAGGATATATTACCATATAAACACATAATCGTACATAGATACATGCACACGCACGCACACAGCCAGGCAGAAACACCTAGTTTGCTGCCAAAGCAAAATGAACAATTGGAACAAATATGCGGTATAGAAATGGATGAGAGCAAACTGAGTCCACAGAAGCTATAAAAACTACTGTTTTACACTTAAATTAAATGCTGTCACGCAACATAAGACAATCAAACTTGCTAATGTGAGAAGAGGAGATTCACCATAGCTATTCAGAAATTAAGGAAATAGAATTTTCAATCGCAAAAATGTGCATCTTTAAAATCAAACGAATAAAAATGAATGCCAAGACCAGAAAATAAAAAAAAACAAAGAAACAAAACAAGAAAAGAGAATTCTGATTGGAAGATAATGTACACAGCAGAAAACATCTTACAGCAGAACGCAACTAAAAGATAAATTTCAGAATAGCATATTACGCTAGCACAATATATATACAAACATACATACATACATTTACACATACATACACACACACACATACATACATACATACGTACATACATACATACATACATACGAATGTGAGTCAAAAAGTAATGCCATTTCGTTTAGGACAGGTTTTTACCAACACAGAAACATGTATCATACATCAAAATGAAGCTGGTCCTCTGTGGGTTACATCCCTACTTCTCAACATAGTCACCATTTCTCTCAATAGCAATGTTCCACCTTCGAATGAGAGCATGTATCCCTGCCCCGTAACATTCTGTTGACTGTTCTTTGAGCCACTGCTTCACTATAGTTTTCACTTCCGCGTCACTGCAATACATTAGCGCCTTCAGACTATCATCACTTCGGCCCCATGAAAGAGGGCTTGAGAGGCAAATATTATTCCAGCGACGAGGAAGTGAAAACTGTAGTGAAGAAGTGGCTCAAAGAACAGTCAACAGAATTTTACGGGGAAGGGATACATGGTCTCATTCGAAGGTGGAACATTGCTATTGAGAGAAACGGTGACTGAAACAATGAAATGTATTGTTGACCTCGGCGGCATTTCAACTCGGAACATAAAGACAGACGAAATGCTGGTTAGCATTTTGACCGTTGTGTTAATGATTCTGCCAGCTTGCTGCCTTACAGCCAGTTCATTATTTTCTTCTCTACTAAAGGCACAACGCCCGAAATTTGTGGATACGGGACTAGTCGATGACATCGACCTCAGTGGTACATAATTTATAGACCCCGAACAGATGAAAGGCAAAGTCGACCACGATGGAAGTTGAACTCAGAATGTAGTGGCAAGCGAAATACAGCTAAGAATTTTGGCCGATGTGATCACCATTCCGCCTTACAGCCAATTCATAATATTGATTTCAATCTATGGCACAAGCCTAACAATTTTGCGGGAAAGAGTAAGCCGATTACATCAACTCGACTGCTTAATTGGCACTTATTTTATATATATATATATATATATATATATAAACATATGTGTGTGTATGTACCTGTGTTTGTCCCCCCAACATCGCTTGACAATCGATTCTGGTGTGTTTACGTCCCTGTAACTTACCGGGTGGGAAAAAGAGACTGATAGAATAAGTACTAGACTTACAAAGAGTAAGTCCTGTGGTCGAGTAGCTCGACTAAAAAAAGGCGGTGTTCCAGCATAGACACAGTCAAATGACTGAAACAAGTAAAATAGTAAAAGAAAGAGTAACGTAAGCAAAAGTTTCCTGAATCTTTTAGATAAGCATTTGCCAGTAAACCATAAATACACAAAGATTATTCTAAGCGCTCGATAAAAATAGTTTACAGCTGCTGCCCCACTATGAAGGAAATTATTACTCACAAGCCTGAGTGTGATTCCACTCCTTGTTCTAACTATCGAGACATTGAACGTTGCCTACTTGACCAAGTGTGTTTGATAAACTGTGTCGTCTACGCTTCAAGAAATGAAAAATTACTTCGCTCTATGCGAAGGCAATATTAAAAGATGTTATGCAAATCACCTGTCTTCTTTCTGTACACCGACAAAATTGCGGCCAATTCAGAAGCGATGGACATCGATGTTTCGCCACTTTTGTGACTTATCATGACCACGAACCTGCACCGAATTGGGATTCGGAGTGAGTTTTCTCTCTTTCAGGTATTTTAACTCCCAGTACTTTGTGGGACTCATCTCCACCACACCATTTTCCAGCTTATCGGAAAACAAGCAGTGCGGGTTTATATATTGAAGATGCGTCACCATGTTGCAAAGCCCGGTATACATTTATCTAGGTAAACGCACGCAGAGATATTTCTGTATATTAACATATCGCTATCAGCTATTGCTAATGATTCAGCTGGAAGGAAAAAGCTCAGCACCAAGACACATTTTCAAATCGAATGAGATTGATATGTTCAAAGAATGTTATCCGTTCACCGGAAACTTTGCACAGCAGTTTGCAAATATGCTGGCACTGTTCATGTTATCCAGGGGCCACATAGCAGATAAACTGCGAGTTTTTTAATCTATAACACGCTGTGAAGTCTGTTCTTGTTACAAGGAGTTCAAACATTTCCCTGCTGGCAAATTTTACTCACAAAGATTTAATATACCAGAAGGGAAGATACATGGTAAATACAACACACGGAAATGAAGTTATTGCTGCGGAAATACTGTATGAACATAGGTATACGTGCCAAACAGAACATGGAGCTTCCTGACTAGATTAAGCGTGAATAATAAATTCCGTTGTGTATAAGTCAGAAGTCACAGCATCGCCTGAATATAAAGTAAATGAAATAAAAATTACTTCGGTTTAAGAAAAGCAATGTTAAAAGACGTTAAGCAAACCGGCAATCCACTTTCCGGCACATAGAAATTAGTAATACCATAACTTAGCTAGACACATATGGTGTTTGAAGACCAACTGCACACCACATAACATCAAGAAGATAATCGTGAAAAACTCTAGGAAGATATTATAATATGGTTCCCCACTTCTCCGTAACGTAGGCAAAAATTCCTGGATCTGCACACAACTTAAAATCATGAGGATAATCGTGAAGGAATCTAAGAAGATATTGTAACGACATGAGTTTACGAAACAAACAGACATATAGGACAGCGAGCAGGCAGAATCGTTGGTACGCCGTGCGAAATGCTTAGCGGTATTTCGTCTGCCGTTACGTTCTGAGTTCAAATTCCCCCGTGGTCGACTTTGCCATTCATCCTTTCGGGGTCGATTAAATAAGTACCAGTTACGCACTGGGGTTCAATCGACTTAATCAATTTGTCCGTCCTTGTTTGTCCCCTCTATGTTTAGCTCCCTGTTGGCAATAAATCAATAAATATAGGATTTGTCAAAACAGGATTGTGCCACTAGTCTTAAGCACTATGCAGGTAACCAGGAAAAGCAGAATAATTTTAGTGTCTTAGTATACAACGTGACGTTTACTTTATATTCGATGGCATTTAAATTTCATTAAATGTAATTTGATTTTAATCGATTAATTAATAATAAATTCATTAATTAATTCTTTGTGTAGTTGGATTTCTGTGTAACGGTAGTGACGGTGGTATGTTATATATATATATATACATATATATATATATATATATATATATATATATATATATATATATATATATATATATATATATATTAGTGTGTGGGTGTGAGTGTGTGCCTCACTGTGTTTGTGTGTTTCTGTGTTCTTGTGTACATATATGTATGTATAAGTGAATGTGTGTGCGTGTGAGTGTGTGTGCGTGTGTGTTTGTGTGTTCATGTGTACGTTAATGTATGTATATTTACACAATCAATCTCGGTGCTTATCTACATACCACAAGCATACACACCTGTTTCCCACACAAACATACACAAACACATACATAATAAATGCATACATACATAAATATATATATACATATATATAAAGTGTAGTATATTGCCACTTAAGTGTGGCTGACCCCTAGGGGTGGATGTTACTGTTGCTTTTAGCCCCAGGAGGACATCTCCTCCAGCTGGCTTATCGACACACGACTGTGTCCTGTTTGCCAAGGGAGTTATCCCTCTCACCACGGCCAGCAGCACGAACGTATCCGGATTTCAGGGTTATTTCCCTTCGTCGGCGTTCGACAGCCGATGACCTTGGTGAGAGAGAAAAACCTGGCAAATCTTATATCTTCTTTTCCAGTGGCATTCTTCACTGATATTGAAAAGGTGAAAACAAGCAATGTTAATTCTCTAAATGAAGTATTAACAGTAACTGCACGATAAAGTGTAGTATATTGCCACTTAAGTGTGGCTGACCCCTAGGGGTGGATGTTACTGTTGCTTTTAGCCCCAGGAGGACATCTCCTCCAGCTGGCTTATCGACACACGACTGTGTCCTGTTTGCCAAGGGAGTTATCCCTCTCACCACGGCCAGCAGCACGAACGTATCCGGATTTCAGGGTTATTTCCCTTCGTCGGCGTTCGACAGCCGATGACCTTGGTGAGAGAGAAAAACCTGGCAAATCTTATATCTTCTTTTCCAGTGGCATTCTTCACTGATATTGAAAAGGTGAAAACAAGCAATGTTAATTCTCTAAATGAAGTATTAACAGTAACTGCACGATAAAGTGTAGTATATTGCCACTTAAGTGTGGCTGACCCCTAGGGGTGGATGTTACTGTTGCTTTTAGCCCCAGGAGGACATCTCCTCCAGCTGGCTTATCGACACACGACTGTGTCCTGTTTGCCAAGGGAGTTATCCCTCTCACCACGGCCAGCAGCACGAACGTATCCGGATTTCAGGGTTATTTCCCTTCGTCGGCGTTCGAAATCCGGATACGTTCGTGCTGCTGGCCGTGGTGAGAGGGATAACTCCCTTGGCAAACAGGACACAGTCGTGTGTCGATAAGCCAGCTGGAGGAGATGTCCTCCTGGGGCTAAAAGCAACAGTAACATCCACCCCTAGGGGTCAGCCACACTTAAGTGGCAATATACTACACTTTATCGTGCAGTTACTGTTAATACTTCATTTAGAGAATTAACATTGCTTGTTTTCACCTTTTCAATATCAGTGAAGAATGCCACTGGAAAAGAAGATATAAGATTTGCCAGGTTTTTCTCTCTCACCAAGGTCATCGCCTGTCGAACGCCGACGAAGGGAAATAACCCTGAAATCCGGATACGTTCGTGCTGCTGGCCGTGGTGAGAGGGATAACTCCCTTGGCAAACAGGACACAGTCGTGTGTCGATAAGCCAGCTGGAGGAGATGTCCTCCTGGGGCTAAAAGCAACAGTAACATCCACCCCTAGGGGTCAGCCACACTTAAGTGGCAATATACTACACTTTATCGTGCAGTTACTGTTAATACTTCATTTAGAGAATTAACATTACATATATATAGATATATATAAACAAATAGTAAATGAGTATATGCATATATACGTACAGGTATGTGCATACCGACATCCACCTGCATGTATAGGTGCATATCTGGGTACAGGACATTGCAAACAAAATGTAGACGAGAAAACACACAAGCCACATAGAGAACATTCTTCTTCATCAGCTACCCCCGTTTTAACACCGGCGTTTCGAATATATATATATATATATATATATATATATATATATATATATATATATATATATATATATATATATATATATATATATATATATATATATATATATATATATATATATATACATATATACAGGATCGCTTTCCCCTTTGATCTCTTTTGGGACAATGTTAAACAGGGCAGGGCCTGTTGACAAAAAGGAGAATACATATATATATATATATATATATATATATATATTCATATATGTATATTTCTAAATATATATCTATATTCATAAATATATATATATATATATATATATATATATATATATATATATATCGAGAGAGAGAAAGAGAGAGAGATACATACATATATACATTCATAGATGTATACGTAAATACATATATATAAATACATGTATATAAATACATGTATATATATAAATACATGTATATATATATATATATATATATATATATATATATACAAGAGAGACAAAGCAGACGCGCTAAGAAAGATGGAGAAAGCAAGAGAGGACATGACAGTAAGACAAATTTTTAAAAGAAATTCTGTTACAATACAATATGAAAACTAAATATAATATAAACGAAGAATATTTAACGAAATTTAATCTTGTACACAATTCGATTCACCCTTTATTAAATATTTTTTTGTCTACATTTTGTCGTATTTAATATTGCGTATCTCTTTTTTTCAAATCTCTATATATTCTATTTTTGTTATTATCTTTCACTGTTACTGGTTTTCCGACATTTTCTCCTCGTTCTCAATAGCATTCTCCCTATACATATTATTCTCCTGCTTCTCTTCATTGTAATTTTGTATAAAATTTTCTACTTTTTTATTGTCTCTGATATTATTTTATTATTATTTACTTTCTTTTCGAATATCGGCCTCGTACACACAAATACACACATAAACACGCAGATATACACATAATACACACACATGTATGAGCATATAATCCTGTTGTGTTTATCCTGTTGTGTGTATATTCGTGTGTGGGTGTGTCTGCACGTCTGTAATTTACTTTAATCTTAATTTCTTTTTTTCCTTTTTTCTTTTTGGTCAGAATGAGACGTCTCTAACGAAATATAGAAAATCACAGAGAGGTGATATAAAATTTACATAATGAATATATGAATGTATACTTACATGATATATATATATATATATATATATATATATATATATATATATATATATATATATATATATATATATATATATAGATATATATATATATAGATAGATATATATATATAGATATATATATATATAGATATATATATATATATAGATAGATATATATATGTTTACATACACACAAAGACACACACACACACACACATACACATATATACATGTATTTAAATATACAAGAATAAGGGCAGGGAATCGTCAATTAATAATAGAATTAATAATTAACAATTTTGCCAAGTAGTTCAGTATGAAAAAACCTTTATCGGTGAAACCATTTATCATCATAAATATACAGGGATTAACATTGAGTTGCTTTTCCAACATACTGAAAATTTAGAAATAGCAGTCAAAGAACTACCGATTCTAAACTACAAATTTTTCTCTAAATGGATGGCGATATTTATGGCACACATAGAACAAAAAAAAAACGGAGGGGAAAGCATAAACAAAACAAGTCTTTAGTTAATCGGATACGATCGTTTCATGGTTAAGAGAATGGAAATTTCCCTATTCCAAATCTTCAGTCCCTCCCTATTTTGGACTAGGGAAATTTCCATTCTCTTAACCATGAAACGATCGTATCCGATTAACTAAAGACTTGTTTTGTTTATGCTTTCCCCTCCGGTTTTTTGTTCTATGTGTGCCATAAATATCGCCATCCATTTAGAGAAAAATTTGTAGTTTAGAATCGGTAGTTCTTTGACTGCTATTTCTAAATTTTCAGTATGTTGGAGAAGCAACTCAATGCTAATCCCTGTATATTTATGATTATATTTAAATATATATATATATATATACACGTATATATATATATATATATATATATATATATATATATATATATATATATATATATATATATATATATACATATACATATATATGTGAGTGTGTGCATGTGAGTGTGCGTGTTGCGTGCGTGTGTGCGTGTGTGTATTTACACACGTTGTGATTGGCAAATTGTTGCCATTCTATATCTTTAAATTCTGTGCATGCACCTTGTTTGTTTTTGACTTTTTAAGGGTCTGTTGGCCACTGTCTGTAAGAAAAACAGCAACATGACGCAATTCAAACTGCCAGAAATTTGGAGACGGCATGCTGTACTGCTTGGCAATCGCGCCGGAAGCTCGAACACGAAGTGCTGGAAGCTCCATTACGAATATGTGCCGACATATTTAAAAATCAGACATCCCGTCAACATCAGAGTGTTTGAAGTGCTCTCCAGTGATGGTGACATCATGCTTGCGTTCAACTTCCCACACGATCTCACACACAACACGGAGGCCTATGCCAAATACCTGGGGGAGGTAATGCTTACCTGGATCAAGAGGGTGGCTGCTGGATGTGCCTATATCTAGCAACAGTACTCTGCTCCACGCCACACAAGCAGGAAAAGTCAGTCAAGGCTGTCAGACAAATCTGCGACCATATGACCCCTAACATCTGGCCTCCTAACTCCCTGACTGCAACCCCCTTGATGATTATGTGTGGGGCGCAGTTGAGCAAGGGACCAACAAAACTCCTTTTAACACCAAAGATGAACTGAAGGCAAGGATTATGGCAGCATTCATCACCTTAAACATGAAAACCGTCCATAAGAGTTGCAGGAGATTCCGAATTCTTCTGGAGCCCGTAGTTGAAGCCAATGAGTATCTTATTGAATAAATTTACTCCTTCGTATTTCAAGATACATTTAAGTAATTTTGGTAAATATATCTGTTAGAATGAGATGTTTGTTATTTTCGAGAAAAAAACATTATGTTTAAATCACTAATCGAGAGAAAAAAATGTAACAGTACCGGATAGTAATGTTTACATGCCAACATAGCGTGGCAGTCCTGTAAAGGACGATATTACTGTTGTTTTATCCCCAGAAGAACATCTTTTCCAGCTGGCTATCGACATACAGTCTGTGTCCGTTTATAGCATCTGCAAGGGAGGTCATCGCTCTCATCTCTAGCCTTACGTGATACTCACAGACCTTGCTTTCTGCATATTATCCGTCCTCAGTGTGAGACATTACCAGCTAGAGACGAAAGCTATTACCACTCGCAAATACTATATATTCATTAAGCGACACACAGTCGCTGATCTCATATCGAGAAAAACAACATGTTTTAAACGTCTGAGAGAGAGAAATACAGTAACAGTACTGGATAGTAATGTTTATATGTCAACATAACATGACAGTCATGTAAAGGACGATGTTACAGTTGTTTTAACACCTGGATGACATTTTTTGCAGCTGGCCAACGACACACAGTTAGTGTCCGTATGTGGTATCTGCAAGGGAGGTCATCGATCCCATTTACATTTTTGCGTAATGTAGATGACAGTTTATTCACTGCACCCTGTAAATACCAGGAGGAAGTTAAATACAGCCGGATATGCATATAAAAACAATGCGCACACACATGTGTAAGTGAATGCATACACACACCTATATGTGTACAGCATCTCTCCACCTTGGTGTCCAATTTCCATAAATTCGCATTTTACTTCATATGTCTTCCCCTCGTTTAATTAAAACTGCAATACCCGCAATAGGTTATACAAAAAAAAAAAACTATCACAGGTGATTCATTCAAGGGTCTTCAGCAACGATAATTAGAGCCACCGGCACCAACCCCACCATGGTCACCAATGCTTCTTCATAATGTTATATGATTCTTTTCATTCGGGCAGACTTTAGGGGATAAATGCTTTACTATCACCATTGTTCTCGTGCTCAGATCTAATGGTACTAACACAAAATTAAAAGGCAATGGAAACGTCATTTAACGTAACAGCAACATATATATAAATACATACATAGATACATACATATATATATACATACGCACACACATACACACACACATACACACACACATATATAACTACTTATATATATATAGCTGTATATATATATATATATATGTGTGTATGTAGATCTATATGTATAAAGGAACGGTATATATATATATATATATATATATATATATATATATATATATATATATATATATCCATTATGTATCCGTGTGTGTGTATTTAAATGTGTATATGTAGGTAGGAATAACAGCCTAAGCTTCGCTATTACCCTGGAGGCTTTCCTCAATATACCAATGATCGTCGCAAATTATTGAGAAAGACAATAATCGCCCGATAGCGCCAACATGCCGACCAATGCACGCATTTTGTGCATTGCCATTAACAAGCTATGTAACCTGCATCTTTTGTTTTAGGGTTTTTTTTTCTTTTTATCTGACTCAGATCATTTAAACTATAGGTTTTATGTAGGTGTATAGCGTATGTAGAATGATGTGTAGACGCATATGTGTGAGTCTGTGTGTGCTGGTATGTGTTTGTATCAGTGTGAGTGTGTTGTGTGAGTATGAGTGTATAAACCTTCTCCCTGTTTGTCTGTGTATTTGTCTCTCTCACTGTCTCTGTGACGCACACACGCGCGCGCACACACACACACACACACACACACACGAACACGTATAACCTACGTTTCAATAAAGCAAAAGGTTGCCCTTTCTCTATGCAAAAAAATTTTGTAAAACTTTTTTTCTCAATATTTCTTTACATCGGTCCCATTTTTTAAATTTCTTAGGCGTTCGAGGCACAAATAATTATTTGGTGGTCAATTTAAACCTTAAGGTGACAGATTGAAGCCTCTTGACGATTAATATTCGGGTATTGGATATTCACTTCCTGAAAATGATGTTTCTTAATGATATATATATATATATATATATATATATATATATATATATATATATATATATATATATATATATATATATATATATATATATATATATATATATATATATATATATATATATATATATATATATATATATATATATATATATATATATATATATATATATATATATATATATATATATATATATATATATATATATATATATATATATATATATATATATATATATATATATATATATATATATATATATATATATATATATATATATATATATATATATATATATATATATATATATATATATATATATATATATATATATATATATATATATATATATATATATATATATATATATATATATATATATATATATATATATATATATATATATATATATATATATATATATATATATATATATATATATATATATATATATATATATATATATATATATATATATATATATATATATATATATATATATATATATATATATATATATATATATATATATATATATATATATATATATATATATATATATATATATATATATATATATATATATATATATATATATATATATATATATATATATATATATATATATATATATATATATATATATATATATATATATATATATATATATATATATATATATATATATATATATATATATATATATATATATATATATAT
Source organism: Octopus bimaculoides (assembly GCF_046866305.1). Lineage (NCBI taxonomy): Eukaryota > Metazoa > Mollusca > Cephalopoda > Octopoda > Octopodidae > Octopus > Octopus bimaculoides. The sequence continues at coordinate 105,644,709 of NC_142933.1, forward strand.
ATATATATATATATATATATATATATATATATATATATATATATATATATATATATATATATATATATATATATATATATATATATATATATATATATATATATATATATATATATATATATATATATATATATATATATATATATATATATATATATATATATATATATATATATATATATATATATATATATATATATATATATATATATATATATATATATATATATATATATATATATATATATATATATATATATATATATATATATATATATATATATATATATATATATATATATATATATATATATATATATATATATATATATATATATATATATATATATATACAGGTAAGGAGATGCAAACATGAAAAATAGAACTAAAAATATGAGAACACGCGTATTTTTATTAATATTTACCAGAAGAAGCAGAGTGATTGAAAGGCTGAGAGTTTCGTACGTTTGATAAGCTCCAACGTCTCGGAAATCGAAACATTTTGTCACCTCTATTAATATCAATATATATAAGCACATGAGTGGCTGAGGTAAGTCGATCGCTTCTTAACCACATGGTTCCGGGTTCAGTCCTACTGTGTGGCACTTTGGGCCAGTTTCTTCTACTATAGCTTTGGGCCGACCTAAGCCTTGTGAGTGGATTTGGTTGACGAGAACAGAAGAAGTCCGTCTCTCTCTCTCTCTCTCTCTCTCTCTCTCTGTATATATATATATATATATATATATATATACGCGTGTGTATATGTTTGTGTGTCTGTATTTCTCCCACAAATCGCTTGACAACCGATGCTGATGTGTTTACGACTCCGTAATATAGTGGTTCGGCAAAAGACACTGATTGAATAAGTACTAGGCTTACAAAGAGTAAGTGGTGGGGTCAATTTGCTATATATAGTGCGGCGAGCTGGCAGAAACGTTAGCTCGCCGTGCGAAATGCTTAGCGGTATTTGGTCTGCCGTTACATTCTGAGTTCAAATTCGACCGAGGTCGATTTTATCTTTCCTTTAAATGTGTAGGTGTGTGTATATATATATATATATATATATATATATATACCTATATATATCATACGCACCTTCGCGTATAACTTTGTAAGCATGTCTAAAATTACATATGTACGCACACATACACATACACGCACACACATGCGCACACGCACCTACACACATGTGCACACACTCTCGCACACACGAAGAAATATTTCACTGACCTAAATCAAAATTTCCGAAATGAATTTTCTTATCAATGTTTTCGTGTTTCTCCATTTCTTACTTCCTTTCTTCTTTCACTCTTTGGCAAATGGTTTTCTTTTCTCGTTTGTTTTTTAGCTAGATTCTTTTTGTCGTATAATAACCATTTACGAAACTCAACAGGGGGAAATATTTTAAATGTACTTGTGGATTTAAGTTCGTTAAAAACATGCGTCACTATTTAAATGTATGCGTAAATATATGTATCTATGTACCATTCAACTACTGTAGTAGTTTAATGATATTCTTAAGGCCGCAATTTACTCACACGCAGCACCCTTCGGGGTTTTTCTTTTGAAGAGGACTTGTCCCTAGCTATATCTTGGCATTACAAAAATTGAGATTTGATCCAGTAGAAAAAAATTTACATCAAAATTTGTGAGAACGATATAGGAGAGGAATTAACGCCACCAATCAAGTTTAGATCTAAATAACGTTTTTTAATTTTTATTTTAAAGGCATACTATATTTATCTTAGCTTCAATGATAGAAGAAAGTATGCAGAATTTCAGGGTTTTGTTCCCATGCAAAAACAAAATGTATTAAGAAACATGTGATGTAAAATATCATGAAAAATAATATAAGTAAGGCAAATCTTTTTTTATTTTAGAAACAAACTATATTTTAATTAAGCTTAGATGATAGAGCTCAATTCGAGGAATTTCATGGTATCAATCTCATGCAATGAAGTTTTAAAAGAAAATAGTTATGTGTGTTTGTTTCTCATACACACACACACACACACACACACACACACACACACACACACACACACACACACACACACACATATATATATATATATATATATATATATATATATATATATATACACTGATTTCTTTGACAATAGCACTCAGCAGAAAAAGACTGCATCCATTACCTACATTGACATTGAAGAGGAAGATGTAATAGCTGCCATAAATGAAATGAGCTTAAATTCGGCAACTGGCCCCGATGGTTTCCCGGCTGTCCTCTTAAAGTCGTGTAAACAAGAATTAGAAGGACCACTCCGAATACTCTTCCAGAGTTTCCTTGCAAATGGTAAACTCCCCAAAAAGCTGAAGGAAAGCACATAATGTCCTATCCATAAAGGCGGAAGCAGAGCAGAGGCTGGGAACTACAGGCCCATCTCTCTGATTTCACATATTAGCAAAGTCATGGAACGAATTGTCAGAAGGAGATTGATTGTGTTCCTAGCAGAAAATGACTTGCTGAATGATAACCAGCATGGTTTCCGTCCAGGTAGAAGCTGCCTCACGCAGCTGCTGCAGCATTATGACTGGGTCCTGAAGCAGCTACTTGACCATTCAAATGTTGATTTGATATATCTCGACTTTGCAAAAGCCTTTGACAAAGTTGATCATGGCTTCATATGTCACAAGCTGCGAAACCTTGGCATAACTGGTAAATTAGGAGAATGGCTGCATGACTTCCTGAATGGTAGAAGTCGGACAGTTGCAGCCAATGGAGAACTATCTAGGGAAACACAAATATTGAGCGGTGTTCCGCAAGGAACTGTCCTGGGGCCACTACTGTTCATAGTGGCCCTTCTGGACATGCCCACGGTCACTCGGAGAGCCACTGTCGCTAGCTACGCTGATGACACAAAACTATCTCAGGCAATAAAAAATCCTGATGATATTGTAAGCCTACAGAATGACCTAAATGCAATATATGAGTGGGCAGAGCAAAACAATATGCATTTCAATGCGGAAAAATTTCAGGTACTGCGCTACAAGGCCACAAGTGCCTCCCAACTGGCATACACAGGAACTGGAGGTACTGCAATCCCAGAACCATAAGCTGTGAGAGACCTGGGCATCGACATGTGTAGTGATGCATCATTTCACATGCACATTGTCAAGTTGACATCAAAGTGCAGACAGCTGGCGGGGTGGATACTGAGGACATTCCGTACAAGGGATCAAAAAGTCATGTTGACTCTATGGAAGACATTTGTCCTGAGCCGCCTAGACTATTGCTCTCAGTTGTGCTCACTACACAGTTTCAAACGGACAGCAGAACTCGAGGCAATTCAGAGGCACTATACAAAAAAGATCCCCACAGTCCAGCAGATGAACTACAGGGAGCGACTGCAGGCACTATGTCTCTACTCCTTGGAACGCAGGCGGGAGAGATATGTAATAATATACATATGGAAAATACTGGAAGGACTAGTGCCGAACTTTGGCATCAAGTACTACAGGAATGCCCGCACGGGTCGCCACTG
>NC_142933.1:105655711-105678211 GCF_046866305.1 Octopus bimaculoides
CCATCCAATTCCAATTTATTTCTTGGCTACTTAGGCTGTAAAGTATAATATTGATAAGGAGAATGCAGAAATTGAACAATTTGAACCCTCAAACTTTATGTTAATATCCACTTAGTTTATTCGTAATAATAGTGTGACACGCACCTCGATCGCACCTATAGCATATTGTTGCGTATTTGTATGCAGTGATTTATGCTTTATTAGTATCTGTCTATATTTGTATCTATCTACCTATCTATCTACATATATATATATATATTTATATATATATATATATATATATATATATATATATATATATATATATATATATATATATATATATATATATATATATATATATATATATATATATATATATATATATATATATATATATACAAGAATACACAAGAATAAGGGCAGGGAATCGTCAATTAATAATAGAATTAATAATTAACAATTTTGCCAAGTAGTTCAGTATGAAAAAACCTTTATCGGTAAAACCATTTATCATCATAAATATACAGTATGTTGGAGAAGCAACTCAATGCTAATCCCTGTATATTTATGATTATATATATATATATATATATATATATATATATATATATATATATATATATATATATATATATATATATATATATATATATATATGTATATATATATATATATATATATATATATATATATATATATATATATATATATATATATATATATGCCTCATGGCGTTTCTGGTGCTCCTCGAAGCATCCTGATAGATAGATACATGCAGATTATGGGAGAACGCGTGTGCGTATACAACATTTATTTCAAGTTACACATTGCAATCTTAAATTATATGAATATTTCAAAATCTTTAAGTAATGCATTTGAAAAGTTAAGCAAAATGTGTAACCTGATAGGGATGTACAATGACAAAGACAATATACTGCATCACCGTTCAGAGGTTGTTTTATATTTCTATTGGGTTTCGTGAAAACTTCCTGTTATTAAATATACGATAGGAAATTATCCAAAAGTTCTTACAAAACATTTTCTTATCGTGATATCATTCGCGTCTCCTTTCTATCTTATAGTGATATAGAGAAGCTTTCCCTAAATATCGTAGAAGTATTAACACTACAAGGATCGAATGTGTCAATTGACGCATTTTAAAATCTTAATTGCACACAATTCAAAAACTATTGTAGATTGTGGCATCATGTTACTTGACTTTTCATAATTTTATGATATCTATATACAGTATATACCGCAGATTGTTTGCAGCAACTTTAAAAAAATAATAATAAACCACATATTATCTATAAGCACCACACGCATCAATTGACGCACTGACGAATTTTAAAACTTGTAACTGCTTTGTTTATAAATACATGTGACAACGTTTTAGATATTAAATAATTGCATAGCCTTTATAGCTCGCAAAACAAAACTACAGCTTAGTCGGAATAATTTGTCAGAACAGACGGGAATTTTCAGAAGCAGTAAAACTGTCCATCAAACTGTGACTTTTAAATCCACAGAGAAGCCTACTGTCGCACTTACATCGTACCAGTTCAGAAAATCAAAGTCTGTTGTTGTTTTGAGTACCTTACATCAACATGTAGAAGTTCCTTCTGAAAATAATCCCGAGAAAAAGCCTCACACGTGACGAACTGACCAGGTTGCCAGCTTGCTCGATGGCAAGTGGGCCCCTGCGCCATTAGAATCCATATATGGGGGCCTATGTTAGTATCTAAGGGGCCCATCCCCATCAAGATTAAGATTTGTTTTATTCACCCCTGGAAGAATTCATTGATTATTTCAGCCTGGCTGTTTGTAGACAGTTGAAAAGAATACTTTTAACCAAAAACAAATAAAATAAAATGATAGCATTGTAGTTTCAGGTGGATACCCCTTTGTAGTTGTGGGTGGGCCCCTTTGTATTTGCGGGTGGGCCCCCTTAGACTCCTGGCAACCAATATTTTTAGGCCCACTCCGCCACTACCTGACACCATACATTTTTATAACAACAATAATGTAGGCGTAGACGTTCTTGACCAAATGGCAATAGGCGATTGTCAATGCACGGTTTTCTTTTCATATTCTTGATGTTGCTGTTATAAACAGCTGGGTAATATAAACAAGTGTCTGCAACTCAGCCATTATTCAACGGGAATGCATCTAAAAAGTTACTGAAGAATTTTTGCGGCGAGTCAGCTCGCGGTCGTTCCTGTACTTTCCAACGTCCATTTACCGCTAGAAATAAAGTCAGACGTACACGTGTGAAAACAAAACGCCGAAACAGAATCACAAATATGTATGGAGTGGTAAAAAACCTTTGTGTGGCAAATGGGCGCTAAAACGTTACAATGGAAGTTTAGAATTTCAATAAATTTCTTTTTATTTTGTTGGGATAAATTTGTTTTCAAAATATCAAAGTATTGCAAATAATATCATTACAAATTCATAAGATTCAACAGATTTATACATTTAATAATGATGTTCTGCCTCTCCTTTTCCCTTTTGTTTCTTTTCAAATTCGAAAAAAATATATTTGCATTAATTGACGATCTCTGTTCCTTAAAGGTAGGGAACAACCCGGGACTTCTAGCGTTACACAAACTATGCTGAATGATAAGACATCGTATTTTTACCTTCATTTAAAGGTATGACTTTACCTATTCAACATGACGTCTCTATCTCTCCCTCTCTGTCTCCCACACACGCATGAGCGAGTGCAAACACACGCACATACATACAAAAATACATACATTCATACATACATACATACATACATACATACATACATACATGCATATTGAAGACTAATTAATACTTATCGATAGAAGTAGTAATCATGTTGCTCTGATAAATATTCTAACTACTTATATATAAAACAAATTGTACTATTGCTTAATTATGTAGATAAAACGTGTTTATTTCTCTTCGATTTCGTTTTTCGTCTCTGATTCCGTGTCTTTTTTTATACAACTCCTTACCTGGCTAAGAAATATGACACTTGTTGAATCTGGCTCATATACAGAAGTAATTTAATACGATGACCAAATCTTGTGAACAACTTAATCATTGATACAGATATCATTAACTTACTAATTACAGATAAAGAATAATATATAAATTGATTATATATTTATATATTTATATCTATATATGTATATATATATATATATATATATATATATATATATATATATATATATATATATATATATATATATATATATATATATACATATATATATATATATATATATATATATATATATATATATATATATATATATATATATATATATATATATATATATATATATATATATAGGTATGTATGTATCTATATTTATGTGTATATATCTACGTATACATATATATGTATATATCTACGTATACATATATATGTATATATCTACGTATACATATATATGTATATATATATATATATATATATGTATGTGTGAGTTTATATATATATATATATGCATACATACATTTTTGTGTGTGTGTGTGTGTTTATATATTATTCACAAAGTAATCATCGACAAAAATATCATTAGTAATCATTGATAGAGAAATTAGATTTCCTGTGATAGCTGATGTTCACTGTATACTGGGATATCAGAGCATGCAAGCGGTCAAACAAATAATTGAATACACGAGGAGAAACGGTGACTCCTAATTTCTTTTCTGGCTGAATATGGTGAACAGTATACGTTCATTGGTGCGCACAATAATTATTTATATCATTATGTCATTATGTGAAGTGTCTAATTCTGTTGGGTAATTTTAATTTACGCTAAAGCCTCGCGGTATTTAGTTTCTTCGCTGTCAGGACATAATGCGGATAACTTTACGCTTGAATTAATGTTTCATAACTCCGGGTTCAAGGAAATAAATATCGGTCGTGTGCTGGGTTCGATGAAATCGATTATGTCTTCGTAACAAAGTTATGTCTTTGTGGCAATGTCAAAAATCATTATTACAACAAGTATCTAGGCGATACCTTAGTCGTAAGGCTTCTGTCTCTTAAATTATGTACAATACACACTTATCTATACAGATACGTATGCCAATAATAACACACATATATATGTTTGTGTGTATGTATGTGTGAGTGGCTTCAAAATGTTGTATGTATGTATATATACATACATATATATATATATATATATATATATATATATATATATATATATATATATATATATATATATATATATATATATATATATATATATATATATATATATATACATAGATATATACATACATATATACATGCATAAATACATGTATGTGTGTCTGTGTCTGTGTGTCTGGATGCATAATTCTCCATCTTTATTTTAATGTTTTCTACATACACCCTGTAAACTGTTTATTATCCAATGAAGTGAATACAGGATTTATTCATGGACTGAGATAGTGTTTGACTGTTTACCTTAAATAATCCCCAGTTATTCCGTATTATTCGACGTTTGCAGCCAGAACCTCGATTATGCAAATGTGCCTGAACGATACGTGCTGGTCTCTATTATACATATCTTTTCATTTCATATATATATATAATGAATCGTGTCAAAGGGAAATGGAAATTAATAAAATTTTCACCCCAAGTGGCCTAGCGTATACACGTTTAGTCCAAAGACTATGAATTACTCATAAGGTACAGTGTATATTTAAATACATAAGAGAAATCCACTCATGGGATTCCTTACGCTAGAAAGAACTGCTGGGTTCTAGAACCATAAAAATAGGGATAAATTCCGAAAGGAACGAAGTGAAAAATAAAAACTTTAACCATAAATATTTATATATATATATATATATATATATATATATATATACAAAATTTTACATGTACACACGCACACACACACACATATATATATATATGTATGTGTGTGTGTGTGTGTGTGTGTCTGTGTGTGTGTGTGTGTGTGTGTGTGTATGTATATATATAAATAATTAAGATTCAGTTGAATTAGGTACTTAAGTTGAAGCACAAATTCAGTCCCGTATTATCCACACAGTCCCAATTATACCAATACATCTTGCCTGTTGAAGTTCCATACGTTCCATATTATTTGTGCAGCTGAAGAGAGTGCCGTATTTAAATTAATGTAATGATTGCATCTTTTAATGAAATAGACCCACTTCAAAGGTTTGTTCTGCACTGCTACTTAAAATCCTGTTAATTACATTGATATATATATATGTGTGTGTGTGTGTGTGTGTGTGTGTGTGTGTGTGTATGTGTGTGTGTGTGTGTGTGTGCGTATGTACACACATATATATATATATACATATATATATATATATATATATATATATATATATATATATATATATATACGACAGGCTTCTTTCAGTTTCCGTCTACAGTTAAACAGTCCGACGACAGCTTAGCTGGCCGATACCTCGAAGTTACTGTCCATAATACTCGTGTATAAGAATAATATATTCATACATACATACACACATACATACATATATGTATGTATATATGTTTGCATGTATGTATGTACATATGCACGAATGCCTTAGTATTCTTAATTTGGGTCTTTACATTCCGATGCCATATCACACTGTATCGAAATATCGTTGTCGTGACTCTAGTCAATGGGTGTAAAAGTTATTCATTGTTTCTGTTGTAGTAAAATTTAACTATTATTGCCAGTGGAATCTTAATCTAACCCCCACTTATTCAACGATAAAAAGTGCTGCTAAAAACCTCCCACATTTTAGAGGTTTACAAACGTTTCAACGAACGGTGTGCATCGATTCAGATCTTTAAGGTAACTGCACAAGAACGATACAATATCAGCTACATAAAGACAGAATTATCAACTGTCTGGCCTCACAGATACCACCGCGACGACCATGTAAAATGTAGGAGGTTTTACAGTTGTATTTTGTGCGTCGACACATATTATGGTTGGCCCTCCAAATGTGTTAATGGTGCACATATTATTCCTAATTCTGTGATGATTTTTAAAAAGTCTGGCTGTATTTAAATGATATTTTTTCGTTCATTTTTTTCAATTATTGTTTATTTTTAATTACATTTATTGACTGCTTTATGCTTTAATTATTGGTTTATGCGTATAAAAGTTGTCCGCCAAATTGCTCCGAAATGTTCATTTAGTTATTCCTCCATTATCGAATTTCCAAACACCCCCTTTTATATTCTAGTTTTAATTAATTATTCATTCAGTCATTTACTCATTTTATTGCTGTTATCTCCATGGCGATGAAAGCAGCGTTTCTCAATTATTACTTCTGCGAATCAAAGGCGATAATTTGTGATTATCCTATTTCGATTAAGTGGGTGGACGTCATAGATGTAGAATTAAGGCTTGAAACTTTACATCCATGGCAAGATTATATTTTGCCTCTTTTATTTTATTACCTTTTGCTGCTATAATTGTTGCTGTTGTTTATTCTTAGGTTAACCCCAGTCTATCAGAGCGACGAGCAAAGTTTTTCAAGCACCAAACACACCGCCTCTGTTTTCTACATTTCTTTTATAATGTGTTTCTAAAATTTCAACTTTTGAAATCACTTTGTTCATTATTAGCTTTTACATGGATACGTGTCTGACGTTTGTTATTGATCATTAGGATTTGTTTTTAGTGTTTATATTGTATATAATTAATGCTAGTTACATGTTTTGGCGTTGATCTTCTGATCTATAAGAATGTTTGATAGTATCTCCCTGCATTCTATCCATAGTTTATATATGATTTCTGAGTACATTTTCAGTATAATTTGTGAATTAGTTTTACACGCGGTGTGGGTCGTGTACTTTATGTTTAATGTATGTATTACCTTTTCTACTGTTCAACTCAAATTTAATGTTTGTTGAACAATCAGAGAACGTGTGAGATCGTAAGTGCATAGGACAAAATGCATATCGGAATTTCTTCCTTTTCTTTAAGTACTGAGTTCAAATCCTGGGAAAGCCAACTTGAAACATGAAGGGATAAACAAAACCGACAAAATCTATACAAGATAGAACAAATATAATTTCAATCTATTTTTTAATAATATTCGTTTACATATGTATGTATATACCCTTCAACATATAAATGTATAAATACATCGAGAGGGAGAGAGAGAGAGGAGGAGGAGGGGGAGGAGGAGGAGGAGGAGGAGGAGGTAGAGACAGAAAGAGAGACAAAGGAAGTGTAAGACGTTTCTCTATATCTGTAAGCTTCACAACATTCCATGCAATTGTCATACATCAGAATAACTGACATTTTACGGTGCATAATGGCACACCAGACTACACATCGCACTTTATTTTTATCATTTTTTTAAAGTCTTTGTTCGTAATATCTTGGGCTATATCCTCCTTATGATATTTAGTATTGGAGATGTCATTTAAATTCCGCTATAACCAATTCAGGATCTCAATGGTTTTTTTAACAGTGAAAATTAACCTTTATTTCAATATCTTTGTTTCCAAACTTCCCGAATCCCTCTTTCGTTTAAATGGCGTTTATTTAATTCCACCATTTTCCTATAACCTCACCACCTCACTGTAAACTCAGTATAGCATTACAAAGTCACCTCAGAAATAAAGTAAGCAGTTGAAAATAATGATTGCACTCCTCTGGAACTTCACCATTCAAACTGACAGAAAGATAGACGCAAATAGGCCAGACATCATACTGAAAGACCTCAGACAAAAATCATGCCTCCTCATTGATATGACTGTCCCAATCGATATAAACGTATCTGTCAAGACCTACCAAAAACTGAGCAAATATAAATATCTTGAAATAGAAATTAGCAAAATGTGGAATCTGAAGACGAAAACAATACCTATTGTCATAGGTGCCCTGGGAATGACAGCGAAACGGGCTGATTACTACCTAGCTCAGATACCAGGAAACCCCAAAATGGCTGAAGTTCAAAAGATAGTGCTCATGGGAACTGCCCATATCCTACGTAAAATACTGTCTATGTGATCTCAAATTTTAAAGCAAACACATAATTTTCTTATGGTTTCTTAAACATTCACTAGAACAAAACTGTACAAATCCAAATATATGGTACCCTAGGCATAACACCTACATGAACTTCTAACTTGTTGTCTCTTGAGGTCTCTGGGTGAGACTTGAATTCAACTTGTACAAATGCAAAAGAAACATAAAATAATAATAATAATAATAATAATAATAATAATAATAATAATAATAAGGTACATTGTTTTGTCTTGGTATAAAAGATGGGCTACAGCAAATATTCTGCTCAATACAATAGATTTGCTTGTCAGTTGTTTGACCTTAACCAGTTGAGCATGTCCCTTGGTGACTGACGATATGTGCATCTCTGATCGTGAGCAGAAGTAGTGGGGAGCATCATAGTCATGTGTAGAGAGGAATTCTTTGGGGTTTGAATAATTCACCTTTCCAAACATGGGTGTTTTGCTCAACATCCTTAAACAAACCTTATTCAGGGACCTTTTGAACGGGATGGGCTACTCGACCTGAAGAAAATTCTAACTGGGTCCCACCTGCAAGGTCATCCACTGTTTATCTTGATATGAGATCACCATGTCGCGCACATGTGGTTGTGATGCATGTGCCCGGTGAACCCTTATCAGACGGGTAGTCATGATGGGTATAATGGGCTTCGTATATTTGTACTCCAGTGTTATTTTAATGGCATGCACTGTTCTCTAACTCAATAATAATAATAACAACAACAACGACGTCGACGACAGCAACAACAACAACCATAAAAATAATAATAATAATAATGATAATAATAATAATAATAATAGTAATAATAATAATAATAATAATAATAATAATAATAATAATAATAATAATAATAATAATAATGATAATAATAATAACAACAGCAACAACAACAACAACAATAATAATAATAATAATAATAATAATAATGATAATAATAATAATAATAATAATAATAATAACAATAATAATAATAATAATAATTATAATAATAATAATAATAATAATAATAATAATAATAATAATAATAATAATAATAAACATTCACTTGAACAAAACTGTACAAATCCAAATATATGGTACCCTAGGCATAACACCTACATGAACTTCTAACTTGTTGTCTCTTGAGGTCTCTGGGTGAGACTTGGATCCAACTTGTACAAATGCAAAACAAAAGTTAAACATAAAATAATAATAATAATAATAATAATATTAATAATAATAATAGGCAGTTTCACTCCTTAGACATGGAGCATGGACAGTAGATGAACAAAACAGAAAGACAAGGAAGTTGCTGACTAGATATGGGAGACTCCACTCAAAAAGTGACCCAGACAGACTGTATGTACCAAGTAAAATTGGGGGAAGAGGACTTATTGGATGCAAACACAGCATTAGAGGAGAAGAAAACAATATAGCATGGTATGTAAAAAAAATACCATAGAACCGCCAATATTAGAAGTAAGAAGTTCAGGCTTGTGTAGGATGGAAGATTGAAAAGATGACGCACGGTACAAGCACTTTAGAATGAATGAAACTGAAAATAGGTGAATAAAGAAAAGAATGCCTGGACAATTTGATAGGGATGTTGAAGACAAGACAGAGAAAAGAAGATGGCTATGGATGACTAAAAGTAATTTAAAACCGGAAACGGAGGCTCTAATCTGTGCTGCCGACAAGCTAGCATTAAGAGCCAGTTACATCAAATACAGAATAGACAACAAATCAGAAAGTGATAAGTGCAGAATTTGTGGAGAAAATGGAGGGACCGTATGGAATATTACCAATCAATGTTCGCCACAAGCCCAGAAAGAATATGAAGCGTCATAACAATAGAGCAAAGATTTTCCATTGGACACTTTACAAGTATGGACTTGGCAGCAAAAAAGTGGTACGAACTTAAACCCAAAGACTTCATCGAAAATGACAACGCAAAGATCCTATGAGATCTTATGATTCAGTGCGACCATGAGATAGAGGATAGGATATCAGACATGGTGTTAATTGAGAAAGAAAGTCAATGATGGTGGATAATAGATAGAACATGCCCAGCTGACAACAAGGTATGCGATAAGGAAGAAAGAAAAGTTGACAGATATGACAGGTTAGCTTGGGGGATTAACCAGTTGTGGTCACTGAAAAAGGAGGTAGTCGGAACCCTGGGAACAGTGGATAAAAATCTTGAGAAGTACATGGAACAAATAGGGGCTGCAATAAGGGTGGAGCGCTTACAGAAAACAGCACTGCTTCGAACCGCTCGAATACTCCGGGTGGTGCTCGAAAAATAAGAGATGTTACCTTAGTTCACTGGTAGTGAACAGCGGATACCGATGTACATCTCCAGCATTAGAAGCTGAGTAAAAACAAGAAAATAATATTAATACTGGCGATTTCTTTATTAACCACAAAGGCTTTACTTAAAAAAATAAACATTATGGACAACACATAAAGCAAAAATTATTTGAAACTCAAGAGTGACCTACAGCCATATTTATTCCATATTTTGTTCTTTTACTATTTGGTTTTGCTACAGTTTTGCCGTGACCCATGGCTTTCTAGTTATGGTCGTCGCTCCATTTTCATTATTTAAGGCTCCATTGCTCGGTGTTTTCTTTCTTTTAAGATGTTAGAATAAGATTTAAGTGAGATTTAGCTGTTAATTCCAGTAGATCGAGCATTTGTACAGTGAGTCCCTCAAGTTTAAACAGACGCTGACTTTATCTCTGATCTAAAATCGAATTTCCCTAATTACATACTTTCACAGGCCAAGTAGCTAGTTTTACCACTATTATGGATATTAACACCATTCCATGCCTTTATTAAGTGTACAGCCAAATTTGGGCAAAGAAGATCGCTACATTTGATCTCTATGTTTGATACCCAAGATGTAATATGTCATTTTGCTGTTTATCTATTATGATATCTAATTAGGAATCTTCGATATAGGACTGAAATAATAAGCACTGTCCGCATCTTTATTAGGCTATAATTCCTTAACAATCGATCAGTGTATTCTGTTCGATATATAAATCAGTATCCCAATGTCGTTTCATTTTAAATTTCGTATTAATTTCGTCCTATAGATTATTTCTGATCTGTATCTGAGATGGGAGTTTCGGCATTATGTGTTAATATACAATTGCCGGTGTTGATTGAGCAGACCAACACTTAAAGCCGTTCTATAATTATGGCTTCTTCTCTGGTCATCCTGTCTTTTCTTTTCGTGTATCTAGCAACGAATGCCTAATGACGCATTGTTTTATTCCTATATTAAAACTTTATGGCGTCATTTATGAGATGTGGCTTCTAATTGTGGCAGATCAAGCTGGCGTGAACAGCATCTCTCATTCAGTATGTATGCATATATATATATATATATATATATATATATATATATATATATATATATATATATATGTATATGTATGAATGTATATATTTATGTGTGAATGTGTATACATGCAAAATTATGTATGTGAGGTACATATATATATTTACATATACATGTGTGTGTGTGTGTGTGTGTGTATGTATGTATGTACGTATTGATGAAGTGAAGTTATACAGAAATATGAATGTTCTCTAAGACGTCCATTTACATCTTGATTTCAAATTATGCTTCTGCGTTTTCGTCGATAATAATTCAACCAGTTATTAACTGGGGTCGATATATGATTGACTGTACTAACTGAAACATTCTTGATCTCGAATCTATTTTAAAAACTGATTCCAATATTGTTGTTGTTGCTGCTGTTGTTGTTTGCTCGGCGGGTGTTCTTGAATCTGTTCTTGTTATATTGTATTTGTTTTTGGATACAACACATCTTATGACGTTATCATTGAATGCATTCCAAATTTTAATGGACGTTTCTGTACATTGTGAGTACAGTTCATAAATGTAGTGTTTTCATAGCGATTCAGTTTTGTTTTGTATAGCTTAAATATTTTTACCTCCTACATACAAACCTATGTTGGATTATTATCATAAGGCGGAGAATGACTTCGGTTTAAACTTTCCAAGCCTTACTGAGATAATGGAATAGTTAGCTGATTTCACAGATGAAAAGCACAGACAAAATTGACAAGCCAAGGCCCAAGAAAAACAAGATGCGCAAATGATGCGACTTTTATAAACGACCCATTTGTTTGAATGAAGTTCAGAATATTTCATGTCGTCAGAGAAATCTTGGCGGAGTTGTTATACAATCTAAAATAAGGAAATAATGAAATTTTTGTAGGGTCAATTGTGGAGCATTGGTGTTAATTAACAGGAATGTTTACCTGTATAGTGATTCAAATTAATGCAAAGCCTGATATGCCATAGGTAATACTGTTAATAATAAATTTGTAACAAATTCATCACACCAGTTGTAATCGATGTTGTTTTGTTTTTAGTTTCCGAGTTCATTGTTCGTGCGAAAAATTAACTGAGAGATGAATACTGGAATAGATATAATCAGCTATTCCGTCCATCCATCCATCTATCCATCCAGTTTCTCCCTATACTCTTCCTGGGAGGGTTGTAGGAGGAGAGTCATCGGCTGACTC
Organism: Octopus bimaculoides; assembly: GCF_046866305.1. Taxonomy (NCBI): domain Eukaryota; kingdom Metazoa; phylum Mollusca; class Cephalopoda; order Octopoda; family Octopodidae; genus Octopus; species Octopus bimaculoides. The sequence goes on from NC_142933.1 coordinate 105,668,236, forward strand.
CTCCAAAGCGTCGTATCAGATGCAGTCTTTATTACAATTTTCTGGTAGATTTCCAAGCGTGACCAACTAACACCATGGATATCATCTAACAATCTCGTTCCTGGTTTCTCCGTTTGGCTCGGCTTGAAGAATCCGTGTACTGTTTCCTAAAAACGGAAAAAGTAGCCTCACCACGAGTCTCCGTCTGAAAGTCACGAGAAAGAATATAGCACTGATTGGAAGATTTGGTTGCATGAAGGTCCAAATGCATAGCAATATAGTCGCATTCCTTCATGTTCTCTAGTCAAACCTCATAAGTGTATTTTTTTTTCCTTTATGGGAACGCTAAAATATGTGGTCACTTCAAATGTTTCAAACTTTGGTTCAAGTTCAATAAGTTTAGGGAAGAGTGTAAGTTGATTACATAGAGGCTAGTGCCCTTCTGGTCCTTTTTTTATCGACCCCGAAAAGATGAAAAGCAAAGTCGACCACAGCGAAGTTTGAATGTAAAGATGGACGAAATGCGGCCTGGCATTTACCCGGGGTGTTAACTATCCTTTCAGATCACCACCTTTCGAAGTCACTTTAATTGATATGAACCCTCTATTAATATGATTCATCTCCGTGCAAACTTTATAAGTTAGGATAAAATCCGTGGAATGAAGGGAGCGCTAAATAATGAATTCAAATATCTGACATGGTATACTTACATCATTCTCCAACGCGATTGCCTTCTGTTTACTCGTCTTTCCTTTTCTCCATACCTCATATTTCAGTAAATTATGAATATGTACATAATTCGGACTGCACTAGAATCAATTGATTTCTTTCTGTCTGTCCCATATAGTCAGATATATGAGCACATATCGATGTACGAAATCGATATTGTCAATCTAGATAGAGATATTGCTGTTGTCTTGTTGGTTTGTGCGTTGCAGTATTGGAAATAATCGCTATTTTTTACCAATAGGTTTATTGCGTTCTACAATGTAATATGCTTAATAAGAATATCGCAGTTAATTCAGTCGACGAAGGGTGATGCCATCGTTTGCCAAAATCTCTGTAGACGTTTTGAATAGAGATTGCTCGCGATCGTCCAATAAAAGTGATGACAATAACGGTAATTACAAACGCAATCCGATAAAGAGATTTGTTTCCAGGCCACATTACAGATGATCTACCAATCAGTGAAGCTTATTGGTATTAATGCAAATCACTATCAACTGAATTGCTATAAGTTACTGTCGTTGACTTTATCAGTATCGTTGCTTGTTTTTTAGCGTTGTTATTATTATTATTATTATTATTATTATTATTATTATTATTATTATTATTATTATTATTATTATTATTATTATTATTATAATTATTGTTCAGTAGTTTTATTTCTAGTAGTGCAATTTTCTGTATGTTATATATGTATATTTGTAAGTCCTGGTGTGTTTGTTATGCATTTGTCTGAATATTTTTTTTTATTATACCTAAGGCACCTACTATGATAGGAATTATTATTATTATTATTATTATTATTATTATTATTATTATTATTATTATTATTATTATTATTATTATTATTGTTCAGTAGTTTTATTTTTATAACGTGCTTTCACTTCACTACCGAGCGCAGCTCTGTGCGCCTTGGGTATGTGCTGTGGATTGCTGTGGTGCGCCTATGTTTACTGTATTGAAAGTGTTTTGCGTAGGATATGTGCAGTAACCAGTAGTGCAATTTTCTGTATGTTATATATATTTGTAAGTCCTGGTGTTTTTTTATTATTATTATTATTGTTCAGTAGTTTTATTTTTATAACGTGCTTTCACTTCACTACCGAGCGCAGCTCTGTGCGCCTTGGGTATGTGCTGTGGATTGCTGTGGTGCTCTTATGTTTACTGTATTGAAAGTGTTTTGCGTAGGATGTGTGCAGTAACCAGTAGTGCAATTTTCTGTATGTTATTTATATTTGTAAGTCCTGGTGTTTTTTATTATTATTATTATTGTTCAGTAGTTTTATTTTTTTAACGTGCTTTCACTTCACTACCGAGCGCAGCTCTGTGCGCCTTGGGTATGTGCTGTGGTTTGCTGTGGTGCTCTTACGTTTACTGTATTGAAAGTGTTTTGCGTAGAATGTGTGCAGTACCCAGTAGTGCAATTTTCTGTATGTTATATATATTTGTAAGTCCTGGTATTTTTGTTATGTATTTGTCTGAATATTTTTTTATTATACCTAAGGCACCTACTATGATAGGAATTGTTTCTGTTTTTAGATTCTACATTCGAGTTATCTCTATTTCCAGGTCTTTGTATTTTGAAAGTTTTTCCATTTCTTTTAGAGAAACGTTGTCATCTGCTGGTAATGATACATCAATTAGAAAGCATTTTTTGTCTTCATGATCTTTGACAACTATATCTGGTCTATTTGACTTAATTTCTCTATCTGTGTGTATTGGCATATCCCAGAGTATGGTTGCTTTCTCGTTTTCTGTGACCTTTTCTGGCGTGTGTTTATACCATCTTTTTTCTGTTTTTATTCCATAGTGTTGGCATAGCTTCCAGTGTATATAGGTCCCAGCTCTGTCGTGTCTGTGAATATATTCCTTCTTAGCCAGGACTGGGCAGCCAGAGATAATATGATTTATTGTTTCTTGTCGATCTCCACATATTCTACAGTTACTTGTTATATTTCTTTTCATTATGTGTTTTTGGTAATTTCTGGTGGGGAGACTGGTCTTGTGCAGCAATTAAAAATCCTTCAGTCTCTGCTTTGAGTCCTGAGCTTCTCAGCCATTGCTGGGATTTTTCTCTGTCTATTTCTTTCGCATTTAGTTTAGCCCAGTATTTACATTGTAGGGACTTTTCATGCCATCGTTTTATCATGGTCCGTTGCTGTTCTAGTTTTAGTTTGGATTTCATTTGTTTTATAGCTTTTGTTGTTTCTTCTTCTTCTACTTCTTCGTATTTGTTAGGTAGATTGATTTCTTGTTTGTATTTGTCAGCTTCCTTAAATACTGAAAACAGTTTTTTGTTTTGCTCGTGTTTTGTGGCTATTTGTATTAGTTTCCCTTGCTTCTGGAGTAGGTATTCTTGCAGTCCTATGGTGGTTATTTAATAATAGTTGTCTAGCTGTATAAGACCCCTGTCACCTTCTGTGCGTTGTATATATAGCCTTTCTATGTCAGATTTTGGGTGGTGCATCCTATATCCTGTCATTATTTTTCTTGTTTTCCTGTCTATTTTACATAGTTCGTTTAGTGTCCAGTTAAGGATGTTGTAGCTGTAGCTTATAACTGGGACAGCTAAAGTGTTGATACCCATTATCTTGTTTTTAGCATTGAGCTCTGTTTTTTGTATTGATCTAACTCGTCTATAGTACTCTTTCTTTATTTTTTCTTTCATTTGTGTATGTTGTATCCTATCTAGTTCATTGACTCCTAAATACTTATATGTTTGGCTTTCGTCTAGTTCTCTTATTTCATTGGCTTTATCTAGTGTTATATTGCTACTTCTAACTAATTTTCCTCTTTTCAGGGTTGCTTTGGCACATTTTTCTAATCCGAATTTCATTTCTATTTCCTTGGTAAAGCCGTGTACTGTCTGTAGTAGTGTTTCTAGCTCTTTGTCGTTTTTTGCATATACTTTTAGGTCATCCATATATAGAAGGTGGCTGACTGTTTTTCCATAGCATTTGTAACCGCATCCAGTTCTATTTAGCAATTCTGTTAAAGGTGTGAGTGCCAGGCAGAACAGGAGTGGAGAGAGCGTGTCTCCCTGGAATATTCCTCTTCTAATGGGGATGGCTTTCGTTTTCACAAGTCCATCTTTTGTTTGGAGCTGTAGCACTGTCTGCCATTTGTTCATTGAGTGCTCTATGTATTTTATGATAATTGGTGCCACCTTGTTTATGGCTAGTGTTTCCAGAATCCACGTGTGGGGAACACTGTCGAAAGCCTTTTGGTAGTCCACCCAGGCCATACTGAGGCCTTTCGTCTTTCTGCGGCTGTCTTCAGTTATGGCTTTATTGATCAATAATTGATCTTTACAGCCGTATGAGCCCTTGCAGCATCCCTTCTGCTCTTCTGGAAACAGGTTGTTATTTTCCAGGTGTTTACTCAATCTCTGCGATATTATTGCAGTAAAGGCTTTGTAGATCGTAGGGAGACAGGTTATAGGTCTATAGTGTTGTGGTTTCTCCGTTTCCGTGGATTTTGGGGATTAAGATGGTTTTCCCTTTTGTGAGCCATTCAGGCATTGTCTCTGGATCTGCTATTATGTTGTTAAAGTTTTCTGCCAGCTTTTTATGCATTGCTGGCAGGTGTTTTAACCAGAAATTGGGGATCTTGTCGTGCCCAGGTGCCTTCCAGTTGCTTAGTCTTTGCAGTGTCTGGGTGACTTCTTCAGTTGTTATAGGGGCCCAGAGTTGCTCAGGTGCTAAGTTCGTTGTTTTAATGGTACTTTTTTGGGGCTGTTGCTTCACCGACCATATTTGTTTCCAGAATTTCTCTAGTTCTTCTGCTGTTGGTGCTGAAGTAATGTCTATTTTATTTTTACCCATTCTTGGTAGAGTTTTTTGGGGTTGGATTTGAACTGTTTGTTTTGTTCAAAGAAACGTTGGCGTTTCTCATACCGGCGGATCCTCTGTGCTTTGGCAAGGATGTCTTGCTTTAGTTTTTCTTTTGCCTCAGGTAAGTCTTTTTCTGTAATGCTGTATTTGTACAGTATTTTTGTTTTCTTCTTGTTACTTAGTAGTGTTGATTGTTTACTAATTTCGTTGAGAATCGATAACTCTTTTCTCTTTTTTTTAAATTTTGTTCTGGATGTTATTTATCCACAAGGTCTGTTTGGGTGGTAGAACTCCTGTTCGGATGGGTTTGAGTGAGTATCCTGCTTCTTTTGTGGCTGCAGTGGCTGCCGCATATATCATGTCATTTAGCTCAGTGATATTGCCTGTTGTTTCTGTGGTTGTTAGTTCCGTGACGGCCAGGTTTATGCTATTTATTATTGATGTTGTTTTATTGTCTATTTCGATTTTTGGGAGATATAATCTGTGGTCCATTATTATTATTATTATTATTATTATTATTATTATTATTATTATTATTATTATTATTATTATTATTATTATCATTATTATTATTATTATTATTATTATCATTATTATTATTATTATTATTATTATTATTATTATTATTATTATTGAGGATGTATGGCTTTGTGGCTACAGTGTGGCACTCCCAATCGCGAGATCGTAGTTTCAATTCTTAGATCGGGCTGTGCGTTATGTTCTTCCTCTCCCGGTGTTCAGCGCACGTAGCTGAAAAATTGTTGATCTCAAACCTATTTTAAAAATCGAGTCCAATATTGATGTTGATGATGTTGCTTGTTTGGAAGGTGTTCTTGTATTTGTTCTATCGACTTTTCATTAACTTTAAGCAACTGAACAAATTTCTATTACTAACCTAGGACACTTCATCCTCTCCAAATTGACCATGCAGTCTAATAATTCAACCTTTCCCAGCTGAATTAATTTCAACAACCACATAAATTCCGTATCTGAAAGGCAAAAGGGAAGCAACTCTAAATCCTTATTCCCCCACCCCCTGCCCTTGTTACTTCGTTTTTTATGTCGTTCTTTCACTTTCTTGCTGCTATTTCTCAAAGAACATTCATGTTTTGTTAAGAAGTTGTACGATTGTGTGAAAATACATGGTATGCTATGTAAGCTTGTCAAACCATCATGTTTCCATAGGCATGTAACTACTAAATGATTAGTTGCTCACACTTAGTATATTAAATATTTAATCTACCACTTCGTGGGGGGGGGGCTTATTTTGTTTATCCCACAAATAGAGTGAACCGTACATTACATGCATATATATATATATATATAAATATATATATATATATGATTTGATTTGATTTGGTCTAGTTTCAACTCAAGATCTGTGGCCATGCTGGGGCACTGCCATCTAGTGCTGTCATATAATTTTACCTCACTAATTCCTTCTCGAAATTGGTGCATGAGGGTGTTTGATGCCGCTGCCGCCATCTGCACTTCATCCTGTGAAGTTGGTTCATCTGGGACACTTGACAGTAAGAGGTCTAGTTTCGTTTTTGAAGACTCCTCTCTCTCTCTCTCTCTCTCTCTCTCTCTCTCTCTCTCTCTCTCTTCTCTCTCTCTCTCTTTCTTTTTATATATATATATATATATATATATATATGTGTGTGTGTGTGTGTGTGCGTGTGTGTGTGTGTGTGTGTGTGTGTGTGTGTGTATACATAGTCCCATTGCATAAAACTATCGCAACGAATGAATTGTCTTCAAACGTACATACTGGTTTAACTACATTTGCTCGACAAAATCTCTATTTATATCCAGGAATATAAAGAAATCAATGCAAATAAGAGATGTCAAATATCTGAAATGAACCATTACTACAAGTAAATAGCCCTAACAGATATATTATATTCATTGTTTTCAAATCAAGAGCAACATAACATCTCTATTAAAATCATATAATACGGTTATTATATTTAAAATTACATATGATTGCCTTTATCAATAATTTAAATACGAATGCTTTGATGGGGGAGGTATGGCGCTGCTAAATCTAGATAATTACGTCTATAAAATCGATACGTGAACATTTTCATCAACAAATATATTAATATATATTTACTTCATATCTAGGTCAAATTTATAAATATATATTTATTGTAAAATGACTTGAATCATTTTCTAGATAGATGAATTAGTAACATTTTCCTAAAACATCAACCCAATGAAACTCCTTGTCAACAAGAGATTTTTAATTGTTTTCCATGCAGTCAATGTTTTGTTTCCTTTGTTTGCTTTTTTCGTATTTCCTACATCTAAAACAAAGGACAACACTCGTCCTCTTTCCTGACAAGGCAAAACCAGGAAAAAATAACATCAAAGGGGGAAATTCCGAAAATCCAACATTCTATGGAGTAGGGACCGTGTTTTGTGGTTAGAGCAGATATTGGCGAATAGAACACAACGATCGTGACGAGAGAATTAGAGATGAGTTACTAAAACAGTGTGTGAGTATAGGTTGTAAAAGAACGGCCAGCTTCGAAGTGCAGAGGGACGATACAGGACATATGTGTACCAAAGGGAGGAAAATGTTTTGTAAATGGCTTAATTGCTTCCTATATGCTGCATAATATTTCTCATGATGTGGATCAACAGCGCTAGTCACTTAGGACCAGAACATTACTTCGAATCTGAGTTGGGTTCTCTTTTATTCAAGAATTATTGGTTGCTGTAAATTTTTCTAGTTCAGGAAAGAAGGGCTAATATTTAAGATATAATCTTCCTTAAGACACAAACGAATATATTAACGCTATGTAAGATATTTACAGAGATCGAAGGCTAGCATTTACATTGATAACACTGACTGCAGTTGCGTTCACTACTGATATTAAATAGATTTGAGAAACTAGGATGATCTTCTTGATAAGAATAGTGCTCGTAACATTTTTTATAGTTGTAGAAAAAGACTAAACAGGCATTTCAGGATTAGTATACCTTTCGATGACTGTACTTTGTCGCGAAGTGTTTGGGCTGCAGGTCGATGAAGGTTTTATAGGAAAAGGAAAAGTGGTGTCAACTGGTTTCAAGTACGCGTCAGTTCACATGAAGGCATACACGCCACCACCAGTTTTGACAGAGACGGGAATAAATCTAAGCTGTAGGGGCCTTGCATTTTTGCCTGAATTTCGGCAGTGCAGTTATGAGTCAATCTTTCTAGAATCTTCGATCAATCAATACTTGTTACATGGTACATATTGAGTACGCTGTTACATGCTTATTTCAGTCATACACGCAAATTGGTCTGCAGTAGAGAAAACAGGACAAAGTAGCTTGAAACTGCAGCTGAAACTATTTGACCGACTTGAATTATTGTAGGAAAAGTGCGTTTAGGGAAGTCAATTTAATCGTAAACGTGCTAATTCTATCAGTATCGAAGCTGAAGCAAATATCGTCAGCGCTTTATCTAAACATTCACAAGCAATATAGCAAGGAATACTTTTTGCGCGTTAAGATTATGACATATTCTATCTATCTATCTATCTATCTATCTATCTATCTATCTATCTATCTCTCTCTCTCTCTCTCTCTCTATATATATATATATATATATATATATATATATATATATATTGATAGAAAGGACAACAAAAAGAAGAAGGAGACCTCGATATTATGTAAATAGAGCAATCTATCTGTAAAGCAATGTGACACTTATTCGGTAGTCATGATAAAACTTCGAGTTTCGGAGTTTTATCATGGCTACCGAATAAGTGTCACATAGATTTACAGATATATATATATATATATATATATATATATATATATATATAACAACAAAAGAATGAATATGTGACAACCAACTAATTGTCACATAATATATCGATAGATAGATGTATGTGTGTGTGTGTGTGTGTGTGTGTGTGTCTGTATTTATATAAATATGTGTGTATAGACACACATATTTATATAGATAGATAGATAGATAGATAGATAGATAGATAGATAGATAAATAGATAGATAGTGAAAGAGAGAGAGAGAGAGAAAGAGAGAGAGAGAGAGAGAGAGAGAGAGAGAGAGAGAGAGAGGAGAGGAATACTTTTATTTTTTTCAGACCGTTTGTTGTAGCCATATTGGAACAATGATTTAGTCAAATTTGTGTCTGAGGAGGTAAATACCAAGTTAAACACTTCTGAAATGGTTTACGACTTCTCCACGCTTATAAAACGTATTCAATGAAAATGTGTTCTTCTACGAGTTTAAGGCGTAGCCATTAGAAACGGATACGCTATTTTATTGAGGCATTGATGAAGCTACTCAGTGTATTAGACTTGGCAGCCTATTAACCAGCAACTCATACATTACTTCCCCGACTTTCTAAAATAACACAATTTAGAAGCAACGAAACTTTCGAGGAAAGATGTTTGAGGATAAAGCAAAAATACATTTAGCTACCATAAAATGGCTGCTTCAATCTGTACAGTTACCATCGTCACACAAACAGCCAAACTCCTCCAAGACAAACACTCGAGGCAACGACATTATATTTCGTAACACATTACTCCCCAAATACGCGCGTGGAGATGCATATACATACTGTGTGTGTGTGTGTATGTCTGTGTGTCTGTGTACTTGTGTGTATGTGACTGGGGGTTGCTATATACATGGTTTGTTGCTATTGCTCAGCAGAAAATATTTTCCACTTGACACACAAATAAGATATTATAACACCTAAACACAGATGTGGAATATTGAAATACGCAGATATGCTTGTATGCTTGAAAACGAAACAGCTTGGATATTAACCCTCTCTATATAATATATATATTCATTTATAGATTTATACATACATATATACCTATAAACATACATACATACATACATACATACATACCTGATATAATTATTTGGGATAGAGAAGAGAAACTGTTCACAGTTGTAGAAATTAGCTGCCGAGCTGATGTTAACATAAAGCTGAAGTTCAGTAAAAAAGGAACACCTATGATGAGCTATTGAGAAATCTGCTGTTACACTACCCAGATTACGAGTTCAGGTTTATACCTATAATTATTGGGGCCCTGGTATACATAACACACTGTTATGTATACCAATCTTGAGAAATGAGTCTTCTCAAAACCAGAAAGGAGAAAGCTAATTCGGTGGCTACAGCTCTAATGCATCAGTTGAACTGTAAAAACTGTAAAACTTTTCAGAAGTTTAGCATTTAAATATATATGAGCATGTCTAGATATGCTACTGTATGCATGAGAATACATACATAAAACATACAAATCTGCACATACATACATACATACATACATACAGAGAGACAGACAAAAATACCCTGTTCTTGATGTTGAAATTCCAATACCTGTTAGCGTATATTATAATGGACGTAGGGTTGATTATGGAATGTTTATTATTTTGAAAGTTGTAATAATATTTT
>NC_142933.1:105683211-105725711 GCF_046866305.1 Octopus bimaculoides
TTTTAAGGCTACTCTGAATCCAGAGAACATGGGCTAAGTATTTAGCTCGGCCTGCTAACGATTCAGCCCGTTCGTCGTCTTAAATGGTACGAATATTGGTAGGAAAAAATAAAATGTACGATAAATATGGTCGATGATTAAAGTGGTATAAATAAGAAAATAATTTTTAAAAAATACGGTCTAGTTTGTGATAGAAAATATCACAATATTGTCTAACTGCCAATGGTCACGTTTTTATCTTAAGAACCCTGTTTTGTCGGTCAAGGGTTGAATAATATAATATTTTTAGAGTAGAGTTGTTGTGGTCCTTTACAAATCTTTGTATGTTACTTACATGCAAAGAAAATATTAAGAAATGAGTGGACGTAGAGACGTAGAGGCCGCAAGAGTGCAACAGCAGAAACCAAAATCTAGAGGTGAAGAGGTTGGTACTTCTTCTATCGGGTATTTTTTTTTTGCCAACTCCTTTAGTCATGGGATGTAAACAAACCAACACCAATTCTCAAGAAGTGGTTTGGGAAAACACAAGCACAAAGACATACAAACACACACACATGCATATATATATATATATATATATATATATATATATATATATATATATATATATATATATATATATATATATATATATATGTACATATACATATATATATATACATATATCCACATATACAAGATGCGAAGTATAAATTGTCGCCGACTCATATTTTTTTATTTTGTGCATGCACATTCTTTGCTTTTGATTTGGTCGATTACACGGTGTAGTAGGGTCTGGTGGGCACCGTCTGTGAGAAAAAGAGCACCGTGACACAATTCTGTCTGACAGAAAATTGAAAAAGACATGCTGTACTGCTTGGCATTTACACCGGAAGCATCAATACGAACATTACAGTGCAGAAGACTCTAAAAGAGGTGTTTAAGCCAAATGGCGATTACGAAGATACGGCAGCGCGGAAAACTGAGTCTGATCGTTCTAATAAGAAAAGGACTCCTGAATTTGTTGACGAGATCCAGGCCATTATTGACAACGATCCTTATAAGTCAATCAGGCCTATAGCCAGGGACATGGGAGTGACTGAGTTTCTTATCAGGCTGATAGCGCATGAAGCCATTCGGTATTCCCCATACAAGATGAGAAAGGGCAAATTTTTATCCCAAGCTATTAAAAACAAAAGAACAGACCACTCTACGGAGATATTGAACGAATTCAAGCATCTCCTCCAACCGAACGTGCTCTGTTTTTTTTTTGTTTTGTTTTTTTACACGCGAAAGATTTCTGCCAGGTTTAGGTGGTGAATACACAGATCAACCGTTGGCCTGCCGTGTCCAAGAAACTTGTACCGGGAATGATAAAAATCAAACATCCAGTGATCATCATTATGTTTGGAATGATCACCAGTGATGCCTCCACTCGGCCTCAGACACAATGCGGAGGTCTATATCAAGTACCTGGAGGAAGTAGTGCAGCCGTGGAGGAAGAGGGTGGCTGCTGGAAGACCTTATTTCTAGCAACTGGACCCTGCGCCATGCTAAACAAGCCTGAAAATCCAGTCATGGCTGTCAAACAATTCCTGCGACCACATCACACTTACCGACTGGCCACCTAACTGCTCAGACTGGAACCTGCTTGATTGTCATGTGTGGCTGGGAGAAGGTTAATCGAGAGACCAAAAAAACTCCTTTTAAGACCAAGGATAAACTGAAGGCAAGAATTATGTCAACATTCACCAACGTAGACGAGTACATCCAGAAGTACTGCAGGGGATTCCGAAGTCGTCTCAAGGCCGTCGTTGAAGCCAATGGCGATTTTATTGAATAGTTTTACTCTCTAGAATTTCAGAATTTTTTTTCTTTGTAGTATTGGTAACTATACCTTTTAAAATGAGATGTCAGTGTTATTTTCATTTTTGCATAATTTAGACGACAAATTATTCACCACACCTAGTATATGTATGTATATATATATATATATATATATATATATATATATATATATATATATATATATATATATATATATATATATATATATACGTATTTCTAAATCTCCCAGAGAGATTTATGCAGTAGTGATGCGATAAAGTAGTTGTATGCTGTCAACTTAATGTGATAGTCCCATGAAGGGAATAATACTATTGCTATTTAGCCCTAGGAAACAGTACCGCTTCCTGTCGACAAGCACCATCACCCTGCTAAGCCTATATCCAGAGACATGTTTCTGAGGCTTTGCTCGTCATCAGTCTGGAGTAGCAATGACCCGCTATTTGGAAATGTCAGTCAAGCTCTCGCAAACATATAATAATTCTAGTGAAACACATTCACTGATTTCAAAAATAAAAATAATACATTTCTAAATCTCTCAGATAGATTTATGCAGTAGTGATGCGATAAAGTAGTTGTATGCTGTCAACGTAATGAGACCGCCCAAGGAAGGGAATAACACTACTGATATTTAGCCCTAGGAAATCCCTTCATTGGACTGTCACATTAAGTTGACAACATACCACTACTTTTTATATATATATATATATATATATATATAATAATATTATTAGGGACAAAATCCAAAATTACAGGTAAAAAACTCAATAGGTAAAAATATATATATATATATACGACGGACTTCCTTCAGTTCCTGTCTAACAAATCATCCGTTTACAAGGCTTTGTTCGCCCCGAGGCTATAGGTGAAGACACACTCCAAAAGTGCCACTCAGTAGGACTGAACATGGAACCAGGTGGTTTGGAAGCAAACTTCCTAAGACGCAGCAAAGCCTACACTATTAAGCAGATACAGAATATTCTGAAAAGACTGAGCTTTTGTTGGCGATTGCATTTTTAATGTAATTTAAATTTGCATTTTCCTTTATAAAATTGCAATTATGTTTATATATATATATATATATATATATATATATATATATATATATATATATATATAATTAGACATTATTTAATTAACCTTTTTTGCTTAACCTATTTAATGCCTTTCTGTTTTCATTCTATAATTCTTTTTGGAAGTGATATATGCTATGATATTAACTTTCTGGTTAGTATTTTCTCACTCGGAACTTGTTATATTTTTACCTATTGAGGAACTAATTTTTTGAATATTTGCAAATATTCATGCATGTAATGCATAACATTAAAGAGTTACCTTCATTACTCCCATTCCAACGGTAATGAGGTACGTTTCAAAGGTCTTCGTTCGTAAAAAATAAAAAAAAGAAGAAAAAAAAAACAAAAGGGTGAAAACATTTTCTTTTTTTTCTCGTGAGAGAAAACCTGGAAAAATATAATTTCTAGAAGATACTTTGTGAAAGGATGTGCGTCCACAATTTACAAGAATAATATCAACAACAACTACTACTTCTACCACCACAATAACTACTACTACTACTACTACTACTACTACTACTACTACTACTACTACTACTACTACTACTGTTACTGCTACTGCTGCTATTTTCATAATAACAACACTACCTTTGTGATTATTACTACTACTACCAATAATAATAATAATAATAATAATAATAATAATAATAATAATGATAATCATATTTCTGCTGAAAGCTTCAAGATTGTTATCTTTGTATATGCAAACAGATTGAAACCGATCACGACATTTCATTTTGATTCAAAGAATAAATTGATTCCGTAATTATATTCTATTTGCATATTTGCATATAATTTTCGCTTAATGTCTAATTCCTCAATACAAAACTGTATTCATCTTCGATTGAATTTCTTTCTTTAGTTTTGTTATATCGTGTTGGGCGAATGCTGAATATCAAATAAGAAATAAATATATTCAAAATATATACATAATAACATAAATTACATAAAAATGTATTATAATATAATAAAATTCATTATGTTTAATTTCTCTTCTTTTCTTTCGATTTTATTTATGTTTTTTTTTTACTTGACGTAAGATTTCTCTTTTAATTTTTGCAAATTTCTGTTATAGTTAGTGTTTTAATGAATTAATATTACTATTCATTTCATTACCTTACGCATTGCATGCACATACGCTAACTTACACACCAACACAGTCGTTCGTACAGGTACACGTTGATGCATACACACACACACGCATATATATATATATATATATATATATATACGTATATATATATATGTATATCAATATATATACATATATATATATATATATATATATATATATATATATATATATATCGATATATACATACATATATATATGTATATATATATATATATATATATATATATATATATATATATATACATACACACACCAACACACACACACACGCACGCACACACACACACACATATATATATATATATATATATATATATATATATATATATATATATATATATATATATATATTCTTGAATTTATTGTATACTAGAGTTTTATGGTTGGGTTTATTTAAATATCATTTTCTGACTTCAAGTGAATATTTTAATTTTTCTGATATTGGTGTCTTCAGATGCCTAACAATAACCCATTGCCAAACGACAGGCAAAAACAAGATAAAAATTATTTTTGAATTTGAATAATTTATATAGAAATCTTTGTGACACTCAAACAAGCAAGAAGAGAAGATTTCACATCTCCAGCATTATCAATGTGCAAGTTGTACAATCTACATTATATTACATATAAAGATGACATATCTTAAACTTTCCGTGTCCACAGTTTCCGAAATCAAATCTATATTTAAAAAAAAAATTAAGTCTGAATAGGTGTAGGTAATACTAGATATTGGACCCGGCGTTGCTCGTGTTTTCCATGTTGAACTTAAGCCCACCTCTGATATTGAATTGAAATCTTCTGCGTTTCCCATGCCAACTATTACCCATCAAGATATATCTGGTTCGGCAGGTTGCTGCAAGATGATGAGTAGATGTGTGTCAGGCAGAGGGAAAATGGTCTGAGCAGGGACGGAGTTTTGTTGACAGAGCGGAGATTTTGCAGCCGACATCGACGTGTTCAATGCTGCTCAGGACACAAATATAAATAATTATTTCCTTAGAGACTATTCTGTTGATTATGCTGAAATTTTACCCATGAAACAATGCAAAAGCTGCAGGAAAAATAACATCGTTATAGGAATTTCCATTCAAACGCCCGATTGAGCTCACAAAAATGGATGCTAACTGAGCATTATTGAGTTCCCCAAAATTCCGGCCTTATTTGAACTTCAAGGCATGTGATCTACCTATGTGCCAAAAACCATTGAAATCGGTTGGACGGTGCGAAGGAGATATAGTAACCCCAAGTACACACACAAACCCACCATTACACATTTATGTATATAGATTTTCAATGCTGCTTTATTTTGGAGTACTTTGTCATTGCATTTCCTCTCAACAGGCGCAGGTGTGGCTGTGTAGTACGAAGCTTCTTTAGCAACCACGTGATTCGTAGCTAAGTCCTACTCAGTGACCACTTGGCCAGGTGTTTTCTACTACAGCCTTCTGAGTGAACTTGAAAGACGTAAACTGAAAGAATCCTGTTGTCTCTAATACATATATTAGAGACAGGTATTCTCTGTATAGAATACACTCTGTAGTGCTCAAGGCATTTGAACTTGAGTAGGTACGGTAGTAAATGTAAGGCTAAGCAAGTTAGGTAAACTGATACACAACAAATATTAAATATATTTTTTCTATTAAATATATATTAATTATTATAAAGGGCAAAATCAATTATTTTATCAGGTGGTCACTGCGGAAATAAAAACCTTATAGGTAAATTTTACAAAATATTTTATAATTATATACATAAGGGATTGGCTTTATGCCTGCTTGCAAAGTAGTATGTTATTCTCGGAGATTCTAAGGTTGTAATGGGGCTTTTGGCGTCTATTTCTACAATATTTTGTGTATATATATATATACATATATATGTGTGTGTGTGTATGTATCTATATCTATCTATTTATCTATCTATCTATCGATATATATATATATATATATATATATATATATATATATATCGATATATATATATATATATGCATATACGTGTCTGTGCCTTTGTCTTTGAGTTCGTTACTCACCACTGCTGGACGACTGGTGTTGATATGAGTACGTCTCCGTAACCTAGCGGTTCTCCGGAAAAGACCGATAGAATAAGTACCAGGCTTAGAAACAAGAATTATTGCTAGTGTAGATTCGTCAACTAAAATTATTCAAGGCTCTGCCCCACCATGGCTGCAGTCTAATGACTTGAACGAGTTTATATTCTGTTACATTGTAAGGCGGCGAGGTGGCTGAAACGTTAGGACGCCGGGCTAAATGCTTAGCTGCATTTCATTTCTCTTTACGTTCTGAGTTCAAATTCCACCGAGCTCGACTTCGCCTTGCATCCTTTCGGGCTCGATAAGTACCAGTTGCGTACTGGAGTCGAGCTAATCAACTTCCCCCTCCTCCAAAATTTCAGGCCTTGTGCCTAGAGTAGAAAAGAATATTATGTTACATTATTTTCCCTTAAAGCTCCTTGATTTAGATGTGGCCGTATATGTATAACTAAATTTACAAATATTTTACTTCAATATATGCAGATTAACGTAAAAAAATTCATGCTTCTCGAAAATGGATTTCACAGGAATATATTGTCGTTCTGTTAGTCAGTCATTTAAAATTAGCTAACGTATAGTAAATATAATATGGTATTTCTGATGTGGTCACCACCAAAACTGATTCCCGTACAATAAAAGACTTAGAAGAGTTTATAAAAAGTAAACAAGTTGACAGGATGTAGCTTGTGTGGTAACGCGTTTCCTTCGAAGCCATATATTTCTAATTCAATTACTTTCCAAAATTATGGTTCTGGGTTCAGTTCCACCGCGTGTCAACTTCGAAAAGTGTCTTCAACTATAACTTTGGGCCAACGACATTACTGTGAGTAGATTTGATAGACGGAAACTGGAAGAACCCCGCTTTGTATATGTATACATGCGTGTTTGTGTGTGCGTGTGTGTGCGTGTGTGTGCGTGTCTGCGTTTGTTCCCCACCAGCGCTTCACAACCAGTGTTGGTATATTTACGCCACCGTGATGTAGCGGTTCGGCCACAGGACCTGCTGGAATACAGTATCAGTCTTTTAAAAGTTGTGTGGTCGATTCACAAAACTGAAATTCTTCAAGGCGATGCCATAGCGTGGCCGCGGTATGATGATTGAAAAAGTAAAACGATATATATATATATATGTGTGTGTGTGTGTGTGTGTGTGTGTATTATATATATAGGAGCTGGAGTAGATGTGGGGTAAGTAACTTGCTTACAAGCGACATAGCACCGGGTTCATTTCCACTGTGTGATACCTCGGCCAAGTGTCTTCTACTATATCCTGGGCCGACCAAAGCCTTGTGAGTGGATCTTGTAGACTGAAACTGAAAGAAGCTCGTCGTGTGTGTGTGTGTTTGTGTGTGTGTGTGCGTGTGTCTGCTATGCTTGTTCCCCACCATCGTTTGACAACCGATGTTGAAAGGTTTACGTCCCCGTAGCTTAACAGCTCGGCAAAAACGATAGAATAAGTTCTAGGCTTACAAAGAATAAGTCCTGAGAACGATTTGTTCGAATAAAGGCGGTGCTCCAACATGGCCGCAGTCAACTGACTGAAACAAATAAAAAAAAATAAAAGAATATGTATGTATGTATGTGTGTATGCATGTATGTCTGTATGTATGTATGTGTGTATGCATGTATGCATGTATGTATGTATGTATGTATGTGTGTATGCATGTATGTATGTATGTATGTGTGTATGCATGTGTGTATGTGTGTATGCATGTATGTATGTATGTATGTATGTATGTGTGTATGCATGTGTGTATGTGTGTATGCATGTATGTATGTGTGTATGTATGTATGTATGTATGCGTGTATGTATATGTATGCGTGTATGTATGTATGTATGTATGTGTGTATGTGTGTATGTATGTATGTATGTATGTATGTGTGTATGTGTGTATGCATGTATGTATGTATGTATGTATGTGTGTATGCATGTATGTATGTGTGTATGTGTGTATGCATGTATGTATGTATGTATGTATGTGTGTATGTGTGTATGCATGTATGTATGTATGTATGTATGTGTGTATGTGTGTATGCATGTATGTATGTATGTATGTATGTATGTGTGTATGTGTGTATGCATGTATGCATGTATGTATGTATGTATGTATGTATGTATGTGTGTATGTGTGTATGCATGTATGTATGTATGTATGTGCGTATGTATGTATGTGTGTATGCATGTATGCATGTATGTATGTATGTATGTATGTATGTGTGTATGTGTGTATGCATGTATGTATGTATGTATATGTGTGTGTATGCATGTATGTATGTATGTTTGTGTGTATGTGTGTATGCATGTATGTATGTATGTATGTATGTGTGTATGTATGTATGTATGCATGTATGTATGTATGTATGTATGTATGTAGGTGTGTATGCATGTATGTATGTATGTGTGTATGCATGTATGCATGTATGTATGTATGTATGTATGTGTGTATGTGTGTATGCATGTATGTATGTATGTATGTATGTATGTATGTGTGTGTATGCATGTATGTATGTATGTATGTATGCATGTATGTGTGTATGCATGTATACATGTATGTATGTATGTATGTGTGTATGTGTGTATGCGTGTATGCATGTATGTATGTATGTGTGTATGTGTGTATGCATGTATGTATGTATGTATGTGTGTATGTGTGTATGCATGTATGTATGTATGTATGTATGTATGTATGTATGTATGTGCGTATGCATGTATGTATGTATGTATGTATGTGTGTATGCATGTATGCATGTATGTATGTATGTATGTGTGTATGTGTGTATGCGTGTATGCATGTATGTATGTATGTGTGTATGTGTGTATGCATGTATGTATGTATGTGTTTCTAAATATACAAGTGTGTCGTATGTACGTCTTGTGTTTAAGCGTTTGTATTACAAAGACATTTGAAAGAAGAATCGCTAAATTGTTTTATGTTATAACTGTCTGATGTGAATGAAAACCGAATGTTCACTTCGAACAGGTTTATAATTTCTACTTTGAAAATTTCTTAGAAAAGAGTCTACGTTTCTACAGGTATATAGATTGATGCCGATAATGCTAAATATATCGTTTTCATTTGTTTAGGAAACGTCAACATGGATATACACGGTGTTTCAATCGTTCCATTCATTGATTCGAATAATTTGCTTCGATCTTCAGAAATAAAAATCACTGGAGAAAGTCAAAGTTCTATATTTGATTTTTCAAACAATCCAATATAGCCTATCATTTATTTCTCGTTTATAAAAAGTTGAACTGCGACTGGTGTATTTATAAAGTGTAATGTATCGATGAAAGACTTGAATCGAAAACGACTATGCACTGCTGTAGAAGCCTACACGCATGTACATATACATAAACTTTGATGAATACAGGCACACACAAATACACACAAACACACACACACTCATATGTATCTAGGCACATATATATCCTCGTATATGTGTGTGCATATAAATGGCTATTGACATAACATAGTTATATGAATTTCAGGGAAATATTTTTAGAATTCAATCTACCATAGCCTGCATATGTATATGTGTGTAATGTTGTATGCAGCACTGTGTGCGTGTGTTTGTGTATGTTTTTGTATGTG
Organism: Octopus bimaculoides; assembly: GCF_046866305.1. NCBI lineage: Eukaryota > Metazoa > Mollusca > Cephalopoda > Octopoda > Octopodidae > Octopus > Octopus bimaculoides. The sequence goes on from NC_142933.1 coordinate 105,692,893, forward strand.
TGTGTGTGTTTGTGTATATATGTGTAGGTGTTTCAGCTTAATAGTACGAACGGTAAAGCTAGTAATCAATATATGCGATTGAATTTTATTTCTTTTATAACCGATGGTCTAAGGAGTCCTTCAGAGTTTCGCGCGTGATTTCATCGTTTTAGGCTTTATCATCGTGTTTAAAGAGTAAAACTTAGTATCGCAAAAAATAAAGGGCTCCGTAAAATATATTGGTTTGGAAAGCTCAGTTAGTGAGGTGTAGCGCCTTCTATTGGCAGAAATAGAAGTCAAGGAGTAAGTAATGTCCATGAGTTATCATATAACTTTCCAATGATCAAAATGATACCCTTCTCGTTAAAATGTCAACATTGTTGGACATATTAAAAATATCTTTAGCAAAATAGTTGCTCTCTTTTAGCGTCAGCTCAAACATTCGCTCCATCTATTCAGTTCCCCTGATCCTCAGATTCCAAAATAAAGTTATCAAATTAGAATATTTAAATTCAAGCACTAGATAGATAGATAGATAGATAGATAGATAGATAGATAGGCAGACAGACAGACAGACAGACAGAAAGACAGACAGACAGACAGACAGAAAAACAGACAGACAGATAGACAGACAGATAGATACATTTCTTTTATTAGCCACACAGGGCTCAACAAAGCTGGGACAAATACAATGTAGAGCTTTTCTTTTTGGGAGGGGGAAGGAAAAAAACAATAGGGGTGTGTCGATCGAAAGGGATCGTAGGAAGGGAAAAAGGGGGGAGTTCGATCAAAAGGGATCGAGAAAAAAAAAGCGATCAATAGGGATCGTGTATCACACAGTAATGTTCTCGTGTAAAAAGAGGGGAGGACAGTTTAGGTTTAGCCGTGAAAAGAAAAGCCTACGGAAAAGACCAGGGTAGCCTTGGTAAATATTGTCATTACAGAAACTATAACAGTAAGTGACTCTCTTTTGCTTTTTTGTTTTTTGTCTGGATTTTTTTTTACTCTTTTATAGTGTTATGCTCAAGGTGGCTCCGTCATTCACACGTGCCATCCTTGCTATATTCACCCATCTTTTTTGAAGCATTCACTAGACAAGACTTCCCTTTCTACTCTCACCTTCCTCTTCAGATGATACTTGAAGAAGTTGATGAGAGATTGCCCAGAGAGGAAAGTCTTTGTCTCTAGACCTTTCAGACGCGTCCACCATACACATTCTTTTGCCATAGCCACAAGTACGATGAAAATAGCTCTTCTTTCCCGTTTAAAAGAAGGAGGCGCGACAATATTCACGCTAGACTCGGCTGATAGACCGACTCGTCCCACACGCGATAGCAGTTGTTCGACGTAAGCCCACAGTTCGGAAATGGTGGGACACTGTACGAGTGCGTGCAGAACGGTTTCGTCGCTCCGCCTGCATCTCGGACAGGTCGGCCCCGTGTTTCTCGAGCCATGCCTGTAGAGCTTATCCCCGAACGGGTAGAGCTTCTCGATAGCACTGTCAGGCCAGGGATCTCTGGAAGTTGTCCATAGGTCCCTGCCCGAAGGTCGTCTTAAACAGGCGGGTCAGGTATTCCTCGTCGACGCCCAGGTTCGCCCCAGATAGATAGATAGATAGATAGATAGATAGATATGTTTCTTTATTAGCCACACAGGGCTCAACATAGAGGGGACAAAATACAAATGTAGAATTTTTCTTTTCGAGGGGGGCGAAAACAAAGCAGAAAAAAACAAAAGTGGGGACAACGATGAAAAAAAACATCGCAAAACGTTTGGGGTATTTACAAAAAATACGAAATAATACAGAAAATTCCCAATAAATGGGGAGGTTATCCGTGGAAAGAAAAACCTACGAAAAGACCACGGTAACCTCGGTCCTTAGTGTCACAGTTTGTTAAATAAAATTTCTTTTATTTATGCAAGAAACGTAAGTAACTCTGTTTACAAAATTTTAAAACGTTTTATAGAATCATGGTCATTTATACGTGCCATTCTTGCTACATGTATCCATCTTTTTTCGAAACATTTGCTAGACAACACTTGCCTCTCTACTCTCACCTTCCTTTTCAAGTGATACTTGAAAAAGTTGATGAGAGATTGACCAGAGAGAAAAGTATCTGTCTATAATCATTTCAGACGCGTCCACCAGATGCATTCTTTCGCTATAGCCACAAGTACGATAAATACAGCTCTTCCTTCCCGTTTAAAGGAAGGAGGCGTGACGATATTAACGATAGACTCGGTTGATAAACCGACTCGTCCCACACGCGATAGCAGTTGTTCGACGTAAGCCCACAGTTCGGAAATGGTGGGACACTGTACGAGTGCGTGCAGAACGGTTTCGTCGCTCCGCCTGCATCTCGGACAGGTCGGCCCCGTGTTTCTCGAGCCATGCCTGTAGAGCTTATCCCGAACGGGTAGAGCTTCTCGATAGCACTGTCAGGCCAGGGATCTCTGGAAGTTGTCCATAGGTCCCGGCCCGAAGGTCGTCTTAAACAGGCGGGTCAGGTATTCCTCGTCGACGCCCAGGTTCGCCCCAGATAGATAGATAGACAGATAGATAGATAGATAGATAGATAGATAGATAGATAGATAGATAGATAGATAGATAGATAGATAGACGGCAATGCAGGATAAGCAAAGGAGAAACGGATATACGTGCGGCCGTGGAGTAGTACATACTTAACTCATCACATTGTTATGTGTCCTGACCTAATCTAATATATATCTGCTTGTCGATCATTAATATACGGGAGTCAATGAATGCTTCTTTTTAGCTCAACTTATTTATCAAATTAACTCACCAAGTCACTGTATTCTCTGTTTAGACATTCTATTAATCTGTTCAACTATAAATTATCGAATAGAACCAGCTATTTCCATTTCCAGCCTAATCCTTTATCGACTTCATCTGTCAAGAAGTGCAACTATGGACCACATGTAACATGAGCTGACTTTTTCACTGTCCAAAGAAAAGGATATCTAAGGGTTAGATAATCAATATATATATATATATATATATATATATATATATATGCAATGGATTGATGGGTTGACATGACAATAGCAATACACGAACGTTACTAAACATTAAACGTTCACCTGTCTGATTGAACAACAACAACAACAACATGAAGAAGAAACGATAGTAATAATAATAACAATAATAATAATAATAATAATAATAATAATAATAATAATAATAATAATAATAATAATAATAATAATAATAATAATAATAATAATAATGTACCAGGCAGTCGCTTTCATGATGCAGTACCAGGCAGTGGCTTTCATGGCTTCTCATCTCAATCGATTGGAAATGGTGTCATGTATATTGATTTGTCTTGGTATAAAGATGGGCTACAGTAAATATTCTGCTCAAAACCACAGATTTGTTTGTCAGTTGTTTGACCTTAACCAGTTGAGCATGACTCTTAGTGGCTGGCGATATGTGCATCTCTGATCACGAGCATAAGTAGTGGGGGAACATCATAGCTATGTTCTGAAAGGAATTGTTCGAGATTTGGATTAATTTACCTCTGGAAAAATTAGATGTTTTGTTTAACATCCTTACACAACCCTAATTCAGGAACCTTTTGAGCCTGATGGGCTACTCGACTCGAAGAAAATTCCAACTGGGCCCCACCTGCAACTCCATGCGCTATTTATCTTGATATGAGATCACAATGTCGCGCACAGATGGTTGTGATGCATATGTCTGGGCTTCGTATATTTCACCACAGTCTCACTTTGATGACATACACTGCTCTATCACTCAATAAAATAATAATAATAATAATAATAATAATAATAATAATTATATACAGCTAGAAAACTATTATAAAATAACCACCATAGGACTGCAAAAATACCTACTCCAGAAGCAAGGGAAACTAATACAAATAGCCACAAAACACGAGCAAAACAAAAAACTGTTTTCAGTATTTAAGGAAGCTGACAAATACAAACAAGAAATCAATCTACCTAACAAATACGAAGAAGAAGAAGAAGAAGAAGAAGAAGAAGAAGAAGAAGAAGAAGAAGAAGAAGAAGAAACAACAAAAGCTATAAAACAAATGAAATCCAAACTAAAACTAGAACAGCAACAGACCATGATAAAACGATGGCAAGAAAAGCCCCTACATGGTAAATACTGGGCTAAACTAAATGCGAAAGAAATAGACAGAGAAAAATCCCAGCAATGGCTGAGAAGCTCAGGACTCAAAGCAGAGACTGAAGGATTTTTAATTGCTGCACAAGACCAAAGCCTCCCCACCAGAAATTACCAAAAACACATAATGAAAAGAAATATAACAAGTAACTGTAGAATATGTGGAGATCGACAAGAAACAATAAATCATATTATCTCTGGCTGCCCAGTCCTGGCTAAGAAGGAATATATTCACAGACACGACAGAGCTGGGACCTATATACACTGGAAGCTATGCCAACATTATGGAATAGCAACAAAAAAAAGATGGTATAAACACACGCCAGAAAAGGTCACAGAAAACGAGAAAGCAACCATACTCTGGGATATGCCAATACACACAGATAGAGAAATTAAGGCAAATAGACCAGATATAGTTGTCAAAGATCATGAAGGAAAAAAATGCCTTCTAATTGATGTTTCAATACCAGCAGATGACAACGTTTCTCTAAAAGAAATGGAAAAACTTTCAAAATACAAAGACCTGGAAATAGAGATAACTCGAATGTGGAATCTAAAAACAGAAACAATTCCTATCATAGTAGGTGCCTTAGGTATAATAAAAAAATATTCAGACAAATACATAACAAAGACACCAGGACTTACAAATATATATAACATACAGAAAATTGCACTACTGGGTACTGCACACATTCTACGCAAAACACTTTCAATACAGTAAACATAAGAGCACCACAGCAAACCACAGCACATACCCAAGGCGCACAGAGCTGCGCTCGGTAGTGAAGTGAAAGCACGTTATAAAAATAAAACTACTGAATAATAATAATAATAATAATAATTATAATGATGATCATAATAATAATAATAATCACAATAATAATAATAATAATATAGAAATGATTAAGGTAATTCCTCCTGAAGATATAGAGTCAAAATTAAAAGAAGAGTGCCATTGTTATCTAGTGGACGATATTTCGATATCTTGTGTGTCTTCGACTGGTTGAAAAAATAAGTTTTTCAATCTACTTCATTTTGGTCAATATAATAATAATAATAATAATAATAATAATAATAATAATAATAATAATAATAATAATAATAATAATAATAATAATAATAATAATAATAATAATAATATAGTTGTCAAAGATCATGAAGAGAAAAAAAAATGCTTTCTAATTGATGTATCAATACCAGCAGATGACAACGTTTCTCTAAAAGAAATGGAAAAACTTTCAAAATACAAAGACCTGGAAATAGAGATAACTCGAATGTGGAATCTAAAAACAGAAACAATTCCTATCATAGTAGGTGCCTTAGGTATAATAAAAAAATATTCAGACAAATACATAACAAAAATACCAGGACTTACAAATATATATAACATACAGAAAATTGCACTACTGGGTACTGCACACATTCTACGCAAAACACTTTCAATACAGTAAACATAAGAGCACCACAGCAAACCACAGCACATACCCAAGGCGCACAGAGCTGCGCTCGGTAGTGAAGTGAAAGCACGTTATAAAAATAGAACTACTGAATAATAATAATAAGAGCTGCGCTCGGTAGTGAAGTGAAAGCACGTTATAAAAATAAAACTACTGAACAATAATAATAATAATCGATTTACAATCCCAAAGGATAAGAATGTCAATACGAGAGGTATAGAGAAAATAGCTAAGTGCCAGGACATGACCATTGATTTATAGGGACTATAGAACAACGCTATCATGAAACGTATTCTTGAAGGTGGTAGTGTTTCAACTCAGAGGATTTTGCTACTATTTCTTTCGGGTGGGACTACTTTATAAGACGTCTGTCTATATCTTATATTTTGCGGTACATAAAGAGTGGGGTAGTGAAATAGTGGGGTAGTCCTGGGGCGAGTGAAGTATAAGAGATGTTACAATATGACTGAAGGCTTGGGGAGGAGAGGCAGTGAAATATCTTCATGTAATACAACGCATACGTTTAACTGAATAGGGTTTTTCTAAGGATGTGGGCAGTACATGACAGTACAATCTTTTGGATTTCTTTGAGACATGCTTTTCCTGGGATCTTATCTAAACGTTTCTGACATCCCTTTTTTATCATACCTAGGGTACCTACAATAAGAGGAACAGTTCTCGTTTTAAGATGCCACATCTTTTGTATTTCAGTTCCCAGGTCCTTATATTTACTTAGTTTGCCAAATTCCTTGACAGATATAATTTTATCAGTGGGAACACTTACATCTATTAGTGTACAAATATTTTCTTCCCTATCTCTAACAGTAGCTATTTATTTTACATGGAATGCATGTCTTGGGGTAGATATGGATCTATTTGCAAGAAATAAGTCGCAGTCACATGTTTGGATCAATGCAAGCGATTGATCAAGTGCTTGGATCAATGCTTCCATAAAATATCAAGCCTTGAGCCTATAGGCGAAAAGATTATCATTATTATTATTATCATTTCATCTGCACACAATAGTTTTATCTATTGGAAAAGAAAATCCCCTAACTTCAGGCTACAAGGAATCATAGATGCCAAGAACCCTCCCAACTATTTCCACTGTTCCTAATAATACTGTTTTCTGGAGTTTTAATAAACTTCATCTTATGCCTATTTCCTCTGTCCATCAGTTCAAATCTTTAGGGTTAGTTCTTTATGCACCTATAACTGGATGCATACATTTTCCCCGCACTTTCCATAGACTTTGTATTTCAATAGCTGGGTCCCGGTTCTTTGCTATTTTTTCTATACCTCTCATATCGACTTTCTCATCCTTTCGGACTGTAAAGTCAATTATCTGACACTTTCTATTCTCTTTGTCTACTACTACTAAATCAGACCTTCTACATTCTATCTCTCTTTCCGTTTGAGTCTTAAAGGCTCACAACATCATTTTTTTTCTAGTACGTTACTAGATTCATATTCATAATAATTATCAATATGATGAAATCCTAGCTTTCTAGATAACACCCAGTGGTTTAGTCTCCCTAAGTTGTCATATCTTCTTGTATTCTTTCTGAGCCAGCATACTACATTCGCTTACTATATGAGTAACACTTTCTCTTTTCTTATATATAGTCTACTTTGCAGTTCCATATATAAGTAACTATTCGAATTACGTACTTACTGTGTAATTAGTGTTCTTCTAGATTTCCTGGTGCTTGATTCGGCTTCTTGCGTTTGTTACATTGAGATATCGTGGATTTAAGAAAGAAACTACCCTTTATATGACAAAAATCATTCCGGATTTTAGTTTCTCTGCTTCAACAGCACTTTTCCCACACTTCTATTGCGAAGTTTTCCTCCGTCGCACCGATGTTATTGGGTTGAGCTTGTTTTCCAGAGAGAGCTTCTTAGTGTATGTCCATGTTATTATTTAGCCGAGCTATTATTATTATTATTGTTCAGTAGTTTTATTTTTATAACGTGCTTTCACTTCACTACCGAGCGCAGCTCTGTGCGCCTTGGGTATGTGCTGTGGTTTGCTGTGGTGCTCTTATGTTTACTGTATTGAAAGTGTTTTGCGTAGGATGTGTGCTGTGCCCAGTAGTGCAATTTTCTGTATGTTATATATATTTGTAAGTCCTGGTGTTTTTGTTATGTATTTGTCTGAATATTTTTTTATTATACCTAAGGCACCTACTATAATAGGAATTGTTTCTGTTTTTAGATTCCACATTGCTGGTAGTGGTACGTCAATTAGAAAGCATTTGTTTTCTTCATGATCTTTGACAACTATATCTGGTCTATTGGCCTTAATTTCTCTATCTGTGTGTATTGGCATATCCCAGAGTATGGTTGCTTTCTCGTTTTCTGTGACCTTTTCTGGCGTGTGTTTATACCATCTTTATTCTGTTGTTATTCCATAGTGTTGGCATAGCTTCCAGTGTATATAGGTCCCAGTTCTGTCGTGTCTGTGAATATATTCCTTCTTAGCCAGGACTGGGTAGCCAGAGATAATATGATTTATTGTTTCTTGTCCATCTCCACATATTCTATAGTTACTTGTTATGTTTCTTTTCATTATATGTTTTTGGTAATTTCTGGTGGGGAGGCTTTGGTCTTGTGCAGCAATTAAACATCCTTCAGTCTCTGCTTTGAGTCCTGAGCTTCTCAACCATTGCAGGGCTTTTTCGCTGTCTATTTCTTTTGCATTTAGTTTAGCCCAGTATTTACCATGTAGGGGCTTTTCTTGCCATCGTTTTATCATGGTCCGTTGCTGTTCTAGTTTTAGTTTGGATTTCATTTGTTTTATAGCTTTTGTTGTTTCTTCTTCTTGTTCTTCTTCGTATTTGTTAGGTAGATTGATTTCTTGTTTGTATTTGTCAGCTTCCTTAAATACTGAAAGCAGTTTTTTGTTTTGCTCGTGTTTTGTGGCTATTTGTATTCATTTTCCTTGCTTCTGGAGTACGTATTTTTGCAGTCCTATGGTGGTTATTTTATAATAGTTTATTATTATTATTATTATTATTATTATTATTATTATTATTATTATTATTATTATTATTATTATTCAATAGCTTTATTTTTATAGCGTGCTTACACTTCACTACCGAGCGCAGCTCTGGTTGCCTTGGGTATGTGCTGTGGTTTGCTGTGATGCTCTTATGGTTACTGAAATGAAAGTGCTTTGCGTAGAATGTGTGCAGTGCCCAGTAGTGCAATTTTCTGTATGTTATATATATTTGTAAGTACTGGTGTTTTTGTTATTTATTTGTCCGAATATTTCTTTTTATCATACCTAATGCGCCTACTATGATAGGAATTGTTTCTGTTTTTAGATTCCACATTCGAGTTACCTCTATTTCCAGGTCTTTGTATTTTGAAAGTTTCTCCACTTCTTTTAGGGAAATTATTATTATTATTATTATTATTATTATTATTATTATTATTATTATTATTATTATTATTATTATTAATGTTTGATCTGTTCAGACATGTTTTTAAATCTCTCTTCAAAACACTGAATCTTACCAGTGGTGTTTATACGTGGGATTATTTCACTGTTTTCTGCAAATTTATTCCCATAGTGACAAGCTTAAGAGAAATTGCAAGTCTATATAAGGATTAAAGAATAAAATGTTTTGCTTTGCTTCCTTTCTTGGATAGATCCTAATTCCTAATGCGTGCATGACCATGTGTTTTTGCGTGAGTGTGTGTGTATATATGTTTGTGCGTCTGTGTGTTTGTGTGTGTGTTTGTGTGTGTGTGTGTGTGTGTGTTTGTGTGTGTGTTTGTGTGTGTGTGTGTGTGTGTGTGTGTGCATCTGCATGTATAGATATCCATAAATAAGATGGATGTAAGAATTCACAGCAAACTACCTTCACGAAAGCAATTTGAAGACAATCACATAAAAACAAAGAAGGATACGCCAGGTAAGATCAATATACAGTGAGCCACACATTATTAAAAATACTAAAATAATTCTAAAATGGTAATAATACAGCCTAACCAAGCGTTTGTCTCGGCAGTAATAAAAAAAAAATATATGCACAACAGTGAAATATATGATTGCACAATCTTTACAAAGCTACGTGGCAATCAAAATTTCAGTGGTACAAATTTTGTCCTTTGCACCTACAACTGCCAGCACACCATCTCCAGAGACGTTTCTCTATAATGGATTATCGTTCACTCATTATCTGATTAATATATTTGTTTATAGTAAAATGAGCCTTGTCAGTGGTTATAATTGCCAGAAACCATGTCAAGTATGTTTGAGAATCAGCTTAAATCATAAAAATCTTTTCCGTTTATTTCTTATCAGAGAAGCTTCTTAATAGTCGTGTGAGTTTTAAATCATGCCATGAACCCTACTGGAAACAGAATGTGCTTTGCTATTGTCTGTATTTTATACTTTAATACTTTCTGACATTAGACTACGACCATACTAGGGCACTGGCTTGAAACATTTAGTCAAATCAAGCCACGAAACTACTGTTATTAGACATGGTAATTATTCTGTCTTTTTCACTTGCTGAATCGCTAAGTTACGGGAATATAAACACACCAATACCGATTCTTGAGTGGTGGGGGGGGATAGAAACAGACAGACACAACAACAAACAGATACACATTCACATGCACATGTATATATGTATGTGTGTGTGTGTGTATTTACAGTCACCATACTTGACCGCTAAATCCAAAAGTTTTTTATTCTTTCTTCTCTCTCTTTTATTCTCTGTTCATTTGCTCTTATTCCTTTCTGTTGGAGAGCGTATGCTCGAAACGTACAATACTTTCTCACGTTCTCGAGCGTCAAACTAATACACTTGGTAGTTGTTCATATACCTGTTTTCGTCTTTTGTTTTCCTATAAATGCTAACTAGATAGATAGACAGATAGATAGATAGATACATAGATAGAGAGAGAGAGAGAGAGAGAGAGAGAGTGAGAGATAGATAGATAGATAGATAGATAGATAGATAGATAGATAGATAGATAGATAGATAGATAGATATTATATATATATATATATATATATATATATGTATATATATATATATATATATATATATATATATATATATATATATATATATATATATATATATATATATATATATATATATATATATATATATATATCAATAAATTTGAAATAATAAATTATATTTAAATAAACACTCCGTGAATGATAATATTGAAGTAAACATAGGAACAAATCTTAAAGAATGTACTCTCACTATTTGAAAATAATCTAACACTACAAATTAAATTCGAAAAATATATATAATCACCCAAACTATCCAAACGCTAATAAATAAGAAAAATAATACTAATAATTAAAATTGAAATTCTTACAATTAAATTTGTAAAAGGTAAATATACAAATAGATTTAGATACATATAAATATATACTTTATTTTTTTTTTTATTTTTTATCGTTTTAATTCTTTTGACAACTGAGACGGAAGAAGAATGGCAGCCAACCTATGGAAAATATCGATGTAAATCTCATTAAGGGTAAATAGTAGTATGACCTAGTTCTTCAGGATTGCAGCTAGCCATTGTGCACTATGGCCGTAATTTAACCGCTAGCTATTTTTAGAACGCAATTCACAGGCACACTTGGTCACACATACACATGCACATGCTGCTATTGACTCCACTGGGATGTTAATGAATATATGTCAATATTGCCCTTAAGAGGAGATTTAAATACATAGTGGAAATTTAATTCTAAAATATGAATGAAGGTGAGAAATTCAAACGTGCATAAGCGACATGAAGTTGATATTAGATTTTTAAAAAATGAGTTTCTATTGTTCACACTTTACATTTTCCCTATATTATATATATATATATATATATATATATATATATATATATATATATATATATATATATATATATATATATATATATATATATATATATATATATATATATATATATATATATATATATATATATATATATATATATATATATATATATATATATATATATATATATATATATATACATATATATATATATATATATATATATATATATATATGTATATATATATATATATATATATATATATATATATATATATGAAACTGTCTTCTATCAGTTTCCGCTAACTAGATCGGCTCATGTAGAAGACACTTGCCGAAGGTACTACTCAAAGAGATTGCACCTGGAACCATGTGGTTGGGAAGGATGCTTCTTACCACGCAGCCACGCTTGCATTTATTTTCAATTTTATTTATTGAGAACATTGATTCTTTGTTCAGTTACTTGCATTTGGTTGCAGTAAATGCAATCATCAAATTAAATAACAATTCTCGATGTTAAAAGAACAAGCGTCTCAGTCCAGTGACGAGAGACGGTCAGTCGTATTTTTGTGATCGGGGTTTACATTTAAACACTACAAATATATTTCGTTCTATTTCGCTGTTGTAAATTAGAAATCTCATTCGCTTGATGCCGTAAGTAATGATCGTTTTATACATTCTCATACCTTGTATCTTTTCTCTCTTCACGTGCCTTCTATCATAATATTTTAATTCGCTGCATATATATTTTCATTTTAGTTTGTTATATTTAACTAGGGCAAATTATGTTTGGTTCTTTTAATATTGATGGGGAAATGGTCAATACATCCATCTATTAATTCTGCGACACAACCAAGTGAGACTGAAGAATTAATATTTCCTTATTTCCAGGTACTTCTTTTATAAATATTAGCTTCCAGTCATCACACACTCACGCATGTGCGCGCACACACCTACACACACACACACACACACACACACACACACACACACACACACACACACACACACACAAACCCACACACATACACACATATATATACAAAGACATACGGGAAGACAGACAGACAGATGGCAGATAGACATAGAGATACATAGTACAGACTCACAGACAGACAGAAAGGTAGATAGATAGATAGATATATAGATATATATATAGATAGATAGACAGTGTATATTTGCACACATAAGCATATATATATATATATATATATATATATATATATAGTTGTATATATATACATATATATTACTTTTTTATGGATATACATATACATATATACATAGGATATTCATGTATGTAACCATACATATGTGTGTGTATATATGTATATATATATATATATATATATATATATATATATATATATATGTTCACCCTTGCACACATCTACGCACACGTGTATCTATGTGTATATGCCTATACCGCTGTGTGTATCAGCGTGTGTCATCACAAAAACAGGGTGGAAACATGGAACAACAACAGGGTAAAAATAAAAAGAGGATTCCAAAACGGTGTGAGGAGAGAAAATAAATAGGCTGTAAGATAAAATTATAGAGAAAGTGGTTTATAGAATCTACGTCTAGTGAGAACTCATTAAATTGTAAATATTATTTTATAATCATTGAAATCTCCATGGAATTGTAATATATTTTCAATAGCAATTAGTATAGAGTTTTCATACAGAACTAAAGAAAACTCGTGATGTATTGTGAAAAGTGTCTTTCCAGACGATAATGAATGTACAATCAATAGTTTTGTATCGATACCCACTTCTATATCGACAGAGACTGCTAATTGAATTACAACATAACAACTAACAACTAACTTACCATCCTTTTCCTCCAGTACCATCTAAAATCATTGTACTTTATATTCTCACACTAATTATCTCGTCTTTCCTTAATCTATCTTTTTTCTAACACGGTTTTCATTTTGTTATGATTGGATGTGTATGCGATTGTGCAACAAACCACATAAATTACAACGTATACACACATACATATGTATATATATATATACATATATATATATATATATATATATATATATATATATATATATATATATATATATATATATATATATATATATATATATATATATATATATATATATATATACGTGTATGTAGGAACATATATACATATGTGTGTACATACGCATATATAGGAGAGAGATAGAGCGAGCGATTATTTTGTATAAGAATTTCCGATATGATATATGTCCTTTAATAGATAGTGTTTGAAATAATAGCTGCACGTTGTTGGTCTGTTATGTCAGTAAATTACTAAACACATTGATAAACTAAAAGCAAGTTGCATAACATGTGTGTGTAATAGTATGAATAAGAATATTTTACTTACGCATATATATACAGATAAATGTGAATTTGTGTATGTTTGAATTTCTATGTAAATATGTAAATACATAGCTAGATATTTATGTATATATATATATATATATATATATATATATATATACATAAAGAAACACACACACACACACACACACACACACACACACACACATATATATATATATATATATATATATATATATATATATATATATATATATATATATATATATATATATATATATATATATATATATATATATATATATATATATATATATATATTTAGGAGTGGCTGTGTGGAAAGTAGCTTGCTGACCAACCACATGCTTCCGGGTTCAATCCACTAAGTTGCAACGTAGGCAAATATCTTCTAGTATAGACTCGGCCCGACCAAAGCCTTGTGGGTGGATTTGGTAGAGGGAAACTGAAAGAAGCCAGTCGTATATATGTATATATTTATATGCATCTGTGTGTATATGTGTGTGTGCCTGTGCTTGTCTCCTTAAAATCGGCAAAAAGAAACGACAGAATAAGTACTAGGCTTACAAATAATAAGTCGTAGGTCCGATTTGCTCGACTAAAGGCGGTGCTCCAGCATCGCCGCAATTAAATGACTGAAACAAGCAAAAGAATATATATAAAGGTTGGTTTCCAAAACTGGTTAATAGGGATATACAATTATAGCGGGTACCGTGTTTGCTTTTCTCGGCTAACAATTCTGAATGCTGGCTAGGCTGGGTGGAGAAGTTTGTCTCCCCCTCGCAAACATAAGGACACAGTAATTGTGTCAAGGTTGACAGGAAGCGGTCCAGCTTCCTAGGGCTAAACAGCAGTAGTATATTCCCTTATTGGGATTGTCACATTAAGTTGCCAATATACAACAACTTTATATATATATAATATATATATATATATATATATATATATATATATATATATATATATATATATATATATATATATATATATATATATATATATATATATATATATGCATGTATATGTATATATACTTATATATGCTAAAAAATAAATTAGTTGTCCTATTCCTGACTATATTGGTCATATATGATACCTTATTTCATAATTTTAATATATTTTTCCGAACTTGAAGTAAATCAAATATTCTCATAGACTTCTATGTACACGACTGAAAAGTAAATTCGGACTTCATAAGTCTTTGCTTATACGCATCAACGCGAAACCAGCTGTGCTATGACATTCGAAAATGGATTTTCTGTATAAGTTCTGCAACGTTTCAATTCTCTCAGTAAACGTTTTTTTTAATCACATTCCTGACGGTTGTGTATTCCTACTCTCACACATTCTCTTCTCATACCCTATTTCAGTATTCCACTTTCGCCACACACACACACACACACATGCACACACATACACATTCCAACATAAAACAGGCAGACCTTTGCGCATGTGCATGAATTTATACATACACACTCACACACACACACACACACACACACACACACACACACACATATATATATATATATATATATATATATATATATATATATATATATATATATATATATATACATATATATATATAAATTTGCACGAAGCGTAATGATACTTAAGAAGCTTCTACCTGCTAGAAATAAGAGCTAAGTCTTAATTTAATCAACCGTAACGCACCAATATAACAGAGAAAAACAGTATGCGCGGAAAACAGAAAGAATTAAAACATTTAACAGTACAAAGAAAAATATTACGCAATTAGGGATATTCACAAACCAGGTTTCTGCTTTTAAGCATTTAACCCTGACCCACGTCAGTGTGGACTACCAGTTTAAATCCGTGACTGTTCAAGTTAGTCTCTGTCTGTGCAACTGGTTTTGTTTTGCGCCAAAAACAGAGCACATGGTGCATAAAATTGCATAAATGACATTCAAACACTGAGATTTGAAGTTAGATGTTACTACTGTTCATATCATCTTTGGATAAATTCTAAATTTGATGATATCACCAGTAGTGACATGGGTGGATCGCAGTTATAATAGCTTTAAATAGCTATGAATTTATTTGTGCTGTTAAATGTTTTAAGTCTTTCTGTTTTCTTCGCATACTGTTTTTCTTTCCTATATTGGTGCGCTACGGTGGATTAATTTAAGACTTAGCTCTTATTTCTAGCTCTTGTTAAGCATCATTACGCTTCGTGTAAATTTATAATTCATAGCTATTTAAAAGTATTATAACTGCGATCCACCCATGTCACTACTGGTGATATCATCAAAGTTATAATTTATCCACAGATGATATGAACAGTAGTAACATCTAACTTCAGATCTTAGTGTTTGAATGTTTCATTTATATATATATATATAATTATTCCAAAAGAGTTAGATGTTGTTAATTCAACCAACTAAGGGATAATTTCTATCCAATATACTGCTGGTATAAAACCCAGTTATTAATACACAAGTGTTATTTTTTATTTGTATGGCAATTACACTACTGTATGTTATGAATGGGTGAGGGTTAAAAAGTTTTTTACCCTCAAATTACACAACAATAACTAAATGGAGGAGATTAAGAGGTGGTATTCATCAACTTTTAGACAATATATTATGTCTATTTAGAAAACCAAAACATGTAATATGTATGTACCTATGGCTATGTTTGTACGCAAATATATATGTATGTATATATATATATATGTGTATGTATATGTATATATGTTTATTTATGCCTCATTTATATACCTTTTACTTCCTACATCACTACAATAATCTTAGGATATATTGTTTTTATATTCCACTGTTATTTCTCTTTTGACAACTGTCTCCTTCCTCTGTTTATACTTTATCTAATAAGAATAATATAATACACCTAATAGTAATATACATATACATATACATATGCATATGAGTATAAAAATATAAAAAATATATGTACATGTGTTTATTTATGTTTTTTGTGTACGTATGTATATGTATAAGTGTGCATATGTGTATGTCTTTGTATTTATAACTTATGCTTATGAACTTTCTAAACTCTCTGACGAAGCCCAGCGACACACCCAACTACCTAAATCTTATCTACCAAATACTTCAGTTCACTGAAGGGAGATAAGTAGATTGGTGTACTTTAGCCTCCTGTGATCTACGTTATGTATTTCAATAATTACTGGTATTTTTATATATTGTATATGTAAAGCATAATATGGTATACATGTATGTATATTGTTATAATGTTTTTTTTAAGAAATAAACAGACATAATATAATGTCTAAAAGTTGAATACCACCTCTTGATCCCTCCATTTTCTTATTGTTATACATATATATATATATATATATATATATATATATATATATATATATATATATATATATATATATATATATATATATATATATATATATATATATATATATATATATTCATATTTATTCATGTATGTGTGTGTGTCTATGTATATGCATAAAGCTGCAGAGAGAGAAAGTGTTAAGAAAAAAATGCTGTATTAACTGATCCGGACTTATGTATGTCTACAAACGATCATTCACCTATATATATATATATATATATATATATATATATATATATATATATATATATATATATATATATATATATGATTGTATGTATAGATATGCATGTATATTCATGTATATGTATATGTATATATATTCCATTATAATTTATTTCAATGTTTCATACTCTTGTTTTCTCTTTATTATTTACTTTTGCGAATAAAGGCTTACGCTCTGTATCTTTTATTTTATGGTAACTTTGTCAATAATTACCGTTCCTAGAATCATAATATTTGTAGAGGTACAAAGCAGGTTATAGATTTGTTTCTTTTTTCTATGTTTTCAATGTTTAAGGCTTTAAAATCAATATGATATTTGGCCAGCATTCAGATTTTCGTGCATTTTAGCCTTGGTATGAATAGCTGTAGATATTAGTTACCGCAGTGATTTTTCTCCGGCTCTAAATATTTTATGTATATACCTGTGATTAATGGAGTGAAGTTTCAATCTCCACTTCGGGCCTATCGAACAGATCACAATAACCCTAAAGTATAACAGATAGACCTTAGGAAAAGCATCTCTGAATTACCAAACCATATTAAATGTCCAATAGGCAATACGCAAGGATATATCCGACATTATAACATATTGATATGAAGTGATGTAAAATGAATTAAATGATTTCCTTTAAGAACGCATTCTCACAGCAACTGGGAGATGAGGTCTTAGGTAAACATTTTAACGTTGCAAACGATAAGTCAATAATATATTGTATATGATTCGAAGGGAAAACTAAAATATAGAATATAATCTCTATCTAGCGTAGCAAATACAACACGGCAGAATGAAGAATAATAGATTCGGAGAAATAAGCATAACAGAAAGGATGCGTAAACATGGCTTCAAGCCCTTCAATGCTTAACATATCACTATATGCCACAAATATTAGATTGAAAGCATATAATGTGAGGTAGCAACATTCTCTCAAACTAATTCCTAAAGAAAAACTACGAACATTACAGAGAGGGGAATCGCCAAGCAAAAAAAGATAAGACTACATTATTTTAGAAAATGTAGAAGTTTATTTGAAAACCATATTTCAAAACGGATATATCAAAAGTCATAACTGCCTAGAATAACACTCAAAAGCAGCATTGATATATGAGAAATATCTCTCCAAAATGTACAGCATCGGATATTAAACTTGTACTGAAAATAATTGGGAAACAGCTTGATGCCTAGAGCTGGTATCCTTGAAATCGTTTGTGAGTAATTATTTAACATACTTCACTATCCTTTAGTGAATCTCATCAACAGCCTCCTAATTAATTGAGGACAAATATTTAATTAAATCTTTATATGAAGAATAAGACCGAAAAGGGCTACAGATGACCTATTTATCTATCGCCCTACAACATGACTATCGTGAATTAAAATGAGGCAAGCAAATATGTCATAAAAAAGTATTACTGAGTATATTGTTTGAGCTGTATCATATAATCATTGTGGAATAGAAGTGGTGAAAGTAGATGTTTTACAAGGCATGTATCTGTTCATTTTCAACATGATAGGCCTATGTGTGGCTATGTGGTAAGAAGCTTGCTTCCCAACCACATGATACGGCTTTCAATCTCACTGCGAGATGGAAACTTAGCAAGTTTCTTCTATAGTCTTGTGAGTGGAGTTGGTCGACGGCAACTGAAAGAAGACTGTCGTTTTTATATCTGTGTGTGTTTGTGCGTGTGCGCGCGTCTGTCTTCCACAACCGGTACTGTTATAATCGCGTCCCCATAAGTTAGCGGTTCAGCAAAAGAGGAAGACAGAATAAGTACCAGGCTTGAACACATAATAGTTACTGCCACGTTATTCCCAGTTCAAATATGCTTGTAACACGTCTGAACTCGTAAGGAAGGCATTCACTATGTTTATATCATGGAGAAAATTTTCACTGTAGAAACATTGTGTAAATGCACCGAAATCAACTCACTGCGCCACCTACCTAGACTGTATTTCGGAGTGGTTATCGCCTCTTCAGTAACAAAAACTGGACAGGTGGTGCTTATGGCTAATGAGTGAGATTGTCACTCTCATGCTATTCCAGTCATCGTTTGATGAGTAGTAGCGCAAATCGGTGACTCACAATAAATAAATTACGGATCTGTTAATGAAGAGGAGATAACGACTTCGAAATGCTTGCATCTTACAGCTTGAATCGGTGGCGCTGTATTTACACCAATTGTCTATTGCGATAAATTTTGCCCATAACAATGGTTTTCTTACGAGTTCGTATGTGCCATAAGCATATTTGAACTGGTAATAACATTGCATTTATACATATCACTGATTAGTGCTCCTACCCTGTAAAGTAATTACTGGGATTTTTTTTTCTCTCTTGTTAATAACAACTCTTCAATGATGCAGTTCTGTATTTAAGAGATGCGGAATTATGTACATTATTTACATTATTTAAATTTGACGGATATTTGTCCTCATCGTGTTTGTTGTAAATATTGTAAATAATGTAAATAATAAAATGATTATTCAGGTCACTGCCTGGAATCGAACTCGGAATCTTGGAGTTAGTAGCCCGCGCTCTTAACCACTAGGCCATACATCCGTGTGCAGAATAGTTTCCCCACCATAACCAAAGTCTAATGACTGAAATAAGTGAAAAATAGTAGATAATTGATACCAGGTAATACAAACTCGAGCGAACACAACATATCTCAGTCATCCAATAGTCACTTACCTGGCGCTCATTGAGACCTACACGAGGAATTTTATCAATTTTTTTAAAGCATAATGAAAAAGTAGATGACATTTATTATTGCCTTTCATCCTTTTGGGGTCGATAAATTAAGGGAAATACTGTGGTTGATGAAATCGATTAGTCCCTTCTCCCCAAATTTCAGGCCTTGTGCCTATAGTACAAAACACTATAATAATAATAATAATAATAATAATTATTATTATTATTTTTATTATTATTATTATTATTATTATTATTATTATTATTATTATTATTATTATTATTATTATTATTATTATTATTATTATTATTATTATTATCGTTATTATCGTTATTAAAACTGTAATGGTAAGATTGAATTGCCCACTGCGTCCACTTCGTTGGAACCAACAGAAGCTCTTGTGGGTAATTCATTCTTTTTTTTTAATATTTACGTCCTCCATTTCCTCCTCCACTATTCTCTCCGCCTTAACCTCCTTGTCTTCTTTCTTCTACTCTCCCTCCTCATCATCATCAACATATTATTTATGATTATTTTTAATTACATCTGCCTGTATATATATGCATCTACATTCATACACAGATATATTATATACTTATATATGTATATACATATACGAATCTTTCTCTCTCTCTCTCCCTATATATATGTACCTATGTATATATATATATATATATATATATATATATATATATATATATATATATATATATATATATATATATAGTACGACCACTGGTACTACTATTGTGTTATCTTCTTTATTAGAAATCATTATCATTAATATTAATGTTATTTTCTTCTTTATTATTTTTATTGCTATCATTATTATAAGTATTACGTTTTTCGTATCATCGCTGCTATTTTAGTAGTAGTAGTAGTAGTAGTAGTAGTAGTAGTAGTAGCACCATATTTTTATTATCATCCTACTCGTTCTGTAATGTGTGTGTTTATATGTGCGTGTTTGTGTGCATGTGTATGTGTGTGCGCGTGTCCTCACAGCAAAACGGAATTCAATTTAATAAATTGCTTCAGAAAGAAAAGCGGCTTAATTTAATTCGAAACATCTGCCGAAGAAGTCAGGAGGAGAACAAAGAAAATTAAACGAAACTAAAATAAATTAAGAATAAAAGAGAAAGAGAAAACGAATTAATAAAGAACTATATTTCCTGCATCCATTTCTCCTTATTACCCTTTCCTTTCATTTCACTTCAGTGCTGCGTTTGATTTGGAAGCGCCATATTTGATTTCTAGACGCCATATATATTTGATGTTTTTTAAGCAATATATGAATGGCGTTTCCTTTTCCTTTCCTTTTTTGTTTGTGTAAACCTTGCTGAATTTTCTTTTTTTTTTTTTAGGCGCCATTCCACCATTCTGAATACGATAATTGTTTAATTTCTAATCGAAATATTTCACTCGCAGGGGCTATATTTGAATATTTAGGTAGAGCATTGTATATCACCTTTAACTAACAAGGTTTTACAATTCCTAAGTGATATCGTTTTAGCGTTCTTTATTTTCATTGTCAATGTTGCTTTTTTAAATTTTATTTAACCTTCCATCTGCCATTTGAAGCGATAATTTTAAACGCAACATTTATTTAGTATATATTTTAAAATTCCAGCTATCCATTCCTGCAATCCTTTGTTAAGAGCTACGTTTAAATTCTAAATGCATTTTTCTGAGTTCTTTTTATGTCTTACTTTCATTATTATTTATCTTTTTTCTTTATTTTAGTTCGAGGTAGATTGACGATTTTCATTTTTCTAAGTTGAAATTTAGTGACTCTTAAGCACCAATATATTTCTAAGCACAAAATTTGTTTTTATACCGCAATGCATTAATCGAAAATAAAAGATTTTTAGAATTAATGTTCAACGTTTGACATGCGATCAATTTTAGTTCTGAAGAACAAGAACTCAGCTCCAGACAAATTGAATCAAAGTAGAAGTATGAATTCACTGTTGAAGCTAATCTATTTCACTTCATTAACACTGTTAAACTTCATGTGAAATTTCTGTACGGCACACCGCAGCATTTCACGCAAATATAATCTATTTTAATAGAAAGAGCTGAAAATGTGGAAAAAATTATGCCTCGAGGAAGAAAAGATGACCAACACTTTAGGGGGAATATTTCGCCAGAAAGTTCTGAAACGTTCATTATGTAATCCAATGTTGCAGTCATATAAATATATCGGAGAACAGCACAGTATTTCACGATATCATCTTATTCAACATTGAATTTTATTATTAATATTTAATGCTTGTCAAACGGTGAGCTGGCAGAATTATTACGCGCCGGACAAAATGCTTAACGTCATTTCGTCGACTTTTACCTGCTGAGTTCAGACCTTAATGATGTCCAGTATGAATTTTATCTTCTCGGGGCTGGTAAAATAAGTTCCAGTTGAAAACTAGGATCAATATAAACGATGTACCCAACGCTCAAAAACTGCAGACCTTGCTACAAAATTTCGAACCAATATTTCATATTTCTTAGAGACATTTAGGAACGTCTGGCTATAAACGGTAATCAACACCCTAAACTAGCCAGAAAGATTAATTATTGAAAATTTGTTCCGTATGTGCATTATGAAAGGTATGAGTTAAAGCGAGCCACCATATTGCTTTATCTTTAAACACAAACGTATTTGCGAACGCAATGAAAGTAAATATTTTCTTAGAGCTTTCAATGACGAGAATATTTGAACAACAATTAAATATTTCATTATCTGAGGTGTATGTTTAGTGTCAAATTATTTTGGAAAAACAGTTATTTACTTGATTCAACATTATAGCAATGGTAAATGGTAAATATCTTGCTCACAAATTTTCAAGAGGCTACTCTTTGGTCAGATATATTTCTAACAGCAACGGTGTCAACAATAGATGCAATTTGATGCAAGACAAATAATGTTCCTTCGTATGGCATCGCATTTCTATTTCTCTAACTACCATTTTTATATCTTTCGTTTATATTCTTTTCTACTCTAGGCACAAGGCCCGAAATTTTTGGGGACGAAAAGGACGAAAGCAAAGTCTGAATTCGAACTGAGAACGTAAAGACAGACTAGATACCGCTAATAATTTCGCCCGGTGTGCTAAAGTTTCTGCCATCACGCCGCCTTATCTTTTGTTTATATTAAAATACAAGCTTTAACTATACATGCACACATATACACACACAAAAATACATAAGCGCAGGTGTGGCTGTGTGGTAAGTAGCTTGCTCACCAACCACATGGTTCCGGGTTCAGTCCCTCTGTGTGGCACCTGGGGGAGTGTCTTCTACTATAGCCTCGAGCCGACCAAAGCTTTCCGAGTGGATTTGGTAGACGGAAATTGAAAGAAACCCGTCGTATATATGTGTGTGCGTGTGTGTGTGTGTGTGTGTGTGTGTGTGTGTGTGTGTGGTGTGTGTGGTGTGTGTGTGCCAGCGTTTGTCCCCAACCATCGCTTGACGACAGATGTCGGCGTTTTAGCAACAAATATATGTTTGTGTATGTGTGTTGTTGTTATAAACAGGAGATTGAAACGTTTTACCCAAAAGAAGAATTACAACTGTCACTAAATGTGACTAGGGAGTCAAGAAACTCCTAACTTGCTAGAAATTACAGCTAAAATGCTCCAATGTTGTACTTAACACACATGGGTGAAAACATGCACTAACAGGTACCTAGTTAGTGATCCTAACTGAAGAGGACAAACATCTTCTGGAAAGTCCGAAACTCGAGTTCTAGCTTATTCATTCTAGGCTGTATATTTATCCGTTTTTCGTCCTAGAGATAAGAAGAAAATTTTTTTTTTATGTTTGCCATCCTCACACATCTTAGCGAATATGTACGGCAACAAAGACGAAGAAAAAAAAAACAAACAAAAAATGGAGAACATGGCACACAATTACGAATACAAACAAGAAATAACAACCGGCGTTTTTCGATTGAGAACGATTGAAATTGAGCTCGCGTGTATGAAGTAAAAGCCTAAAGGCAGGAAGATGGGAGATGGACACAAGACGCGTTGAAATATCATGGCTGGCCAAACACCAGTCACGTGGCATGTACGTATGTATGTATGTATGCATGTACGTATGTATGTATGTATGTTTGTATGTATGTATGTATGTTTGTATGTATATTTCATTTTACCCTTTTGTCAGGAGGACAAAATAGAATAATCAGGTCAAAAGGAGATACATGGGACAGAGAGTCGTTGGAAAGGTCAGAGAATATGTTACGAAAGAACTTTGACAGACACTTGACAGACTTTGACAATCACTAAAAGAAATATTAAGAAAACTAAACTGACAATCAAATAAATAGTGCTTTTTTTGTAATTTGCAAAAATGAACCAACCTCAAGTATAACTATACCTGCTGCAAAACACATCTTCACATCAGGAACCTGGAAAGCAAATATATAAACACACACACGGATATATATATATATATATATATATATATATATATATATATATGTATGTGTGTGTGTGTGTGTGTGTGTGTGTGTGTGTGTGTGTGTATGTATATATATATATATATATATATGTATGTATGTATGTATGTATGTATGTATGTATGGCGCTAAATTTCGAAACCAGTACCAAGTTGACCAGCATTTACTTGTTCTGACCCAGTAGAGGTAAGACATTATTATTGTTCACTGATATTTTTTCCTTATCATGTCTGTAATAGGTTTGTGACTCTTCGGTCGTGCAGAAGTATTTTTCGACTTCTATTTTTTAGCGATGTAGATACTCATGTAGTACACTTTGTTATATATGTACATATCTAATAGTGTATGTATATATTTTATTAATGTGTGTGTGTGGGGGGGGTGTAGCTATATGAATACAAACTTGTCACCAGTTCAAATATGCTGACATAATTCCATGTATTTTGTCAAGGAGAAAATTTATCTCTGGGGACAAACACATGTGTAAACACACTGACTCAGCTTCTAGCTCTCCTTATCCAGTCTGTCGCATGCATGCATTTTCTGAATTGTTATTTCTTCCTCAGCTAAAGTCACCGGAAAGCCGGTGTTGCAAATTGACAGGGTAGAGAGCTCGTCCAGGTGTGTGTGTGTGTGTGTGTGTGTGTGTGTGTGTGTGTTTTCGTCATACAAATACGTAGAGGCAGTTAGCGTCTGCCTGCATTCTTTTCACCATTATAACTACACTGAAGAGAGTTTGGCCGACATTTTTACCTCCTTGGTCACTTTCTTCATTTGCTTCGATTCGAAACTTTCTGCAGGAAATGACCCAACGGTCTAGCTGGAAATCCACACACCACATGTATATATGTTTATACATATACATTTTACGCATAGATATATATACACACACATATGTACGCATGTATGCATTGTATTTGTTACTATAAAGGCATTGTACACTTCGTTCTTTTGATCGAGATGATCATAGCTATGATTATTATTGTAGATGTTACGTAACTATAGTTGGCTGACGTGTAGACTTATGATTGTAATGAAGTGTAACTCTAAAGCAATTCTAGTTTGACGTTTTAGATACGTTATATCATCTATATCAATAATGGTCATGAGAAACACATAAAAAGCATAGCAGATATATTAGAAATATATTTCCACTTCAATATCTTATTGAACTGAATCATGCCTGTATGCAAGAGGACTTTATTGAATAAAATCCAATATACTAGCAGTAAACAAGCACCTCTATAGGAAATTAAACATTGCTTTTCAAAGATTCCTGATGGAACGCCCGTCCAGATATTTGAAATACTGTTGTTTAATATTCGACCTATACGAAAATCACCATCTACTGATGGCAGAAAAGGTTGAAGTGCTGGAAACCCAACCGTTCAGAGGGTTGGATGCATTGCATTCCTACATCATGTTGTCGTTTTCCATTGCGTTCATCGTAGCATTTCGGTGGGTTATTCCAGTCAACTTGATCCATTTCTGAAATGTAAAAAAAAAAAAATAAGATATATACGAAGGAATCGAAGTAGAATTGAGGCTGTAGGTTACGGCGTTTTCGCATGAAAGCTTACCTGAGACCGGCTTCTATATCAGTCTTTTATCTTTTATCTTTTATTTATTCCCCTCCTTGAACTGCAGCCATGCTGGAGCATCGCATTGAAGAACGTTTAGTCAAATGAATCGACTCCAGTGTTTTTGTTGTTTTGTTTTAAGTTTGGCACTTATTGTATTGGACGTTTAATGAACCACTAAGTTACGGGGAGGAGAGCAAACTTAAAATGTTTGTTTAGTGGTGGCGAGGGACAAACAAAGATACAAGGACACACACAAACACACACACGCACACACACACGCACACATACATGCATAGTTTACCGCTGGAAAAAACCTATAGTATTTTGCAAGTAGAATGAGTTGTCATCAGCAGCTGGTGATTAACACACGCTGAGGAGGGGTAACCACCCAGAAACTCGAGTCCGTGTGTATCACGTAAAGCTAGAGGTGTGAGCGATGACCTCCCATCGCAAATACTAGTCGGACACAGAATGTGTATGTTAACCAGCTGGAAGAGCTGTCTTCCTGGGGCTATAAACGTTAGTAGCACTGTCCCATATGGAACGTCACGCTTGCTTGTCAATTATATATATATATATATATATATATATATATATATATATATATATATATATATATATATATATACTACGGGTGTCTTTCAATTTACGTCTACTAAATCCTCTCACAAAGCTTTGATTAGGCTAAGGCTATAGAAGAAGACACCTGTTCAATGTGCCACACAGTGGGACTGAACCAGAACTTAAACAGTTGAAACTGAGTGTTCTTACTGCACAGTTATGTCTATGTGGTAAAAGTGTTGGTTTCAGTGGTATTGCTTGCATATCTAGCCTCTATAATGAATTATTTGCTTATAATAAACCTTTGTAGAAAAGGCACAAGCCCTGAGGTTTGGGCAGCGGTATCCTTTGCTCTGATTGTTAAGTTTCTAAGGATCCAGCCAGCAATCTCCACTTCGTCGCCATCTTGGTAATGTGCACTTTGAAAGAGGTATCATCACTTATGTCGATAACCAGGTCAAGCACTAATTTAGATTTTGGGATTGTAATGCACCCCACCCCACTGGCCCAGTGTACCCTGTAAGTTTTTCGTTCAATTGTGGGTGCTGGTAAGGCAGGGCGTGGAATTCTCCAGCATTAACCTGCATATTATTGTCCTTAGCACGTCTATCAGTTGCATCCAATTCCTGCCGCAGGCGTGCAACATCACTAGGATTTTGTATTTTCTGCGAGGTTTTCATATCGTCTGTGTAGCTAGCAAGTGTGACTATCAGAGCAGATATGGCATATCTGAGAGGGCCACTCTGAAAAGAGGTGGTCCCAAGACAGTGCATTGTGGACCACCACTCACTATTTGTGTTTCCTTTGAGGTGAATCCATTGGCCTGTAACCGCGCCCCGAAGTTTTCGCGCAGATTGTGGCATATCATACCATGATCAACTTTATCAAAAGCTTTTGCAAAGTCAAGGAATATCACGTCCACAATTGAGTTATCGAGTAATTACTTCAACATCCAGTGATCATGCTGTTGGAGCTGGAACAGGCCGATCCTTCCTAGTCGAAACCATGCTGGGTATCACTCAGCAAGTCCCTTTTATTTTCAAGGTATGCAATCAGTTTCCCCCTGATTATTTGTTCCATGACTTTCCTGGGGTGTGAAATCAGAGAGATGGGCCAATAGTGCTTGGCATCTGCTCTGATTCTTCCTTTCTAAATTGGGTATATTGTTCCCTCCTTCAGTTTGCGCGGCATCTTGCCATTTGCAAGAAAGCTCTGGAAGAGAATATGTAGTGGTTTCGCCAGGGCATGATTTGAGGAGGATTCCTGGGAAATCATCAGGGCCCGCAGCTGAGTTTGTGCTCACTTCATCGATGGTTAATATTATATATTCTTGACCAATGTCGATGTAATTTTTCGCAACTGCCTCCCTGGGTATAGGTGAAGCAGCAAAGAAATCCCAACCTTGTAGCAATGTCACTTTTGAACTGGTCATTCAGTACTTCACAGATCCTGGTTATGTTATATGCGAGGGAGCCATCCTTCTGAAAAGAATGGGTCCTATTTGGCAGCGTATTGAGGCTGTTTCTTTGGCATAATGAAAGAAAGCTTTAGGGTTTGACGTTATGATTTTATGACCCAGGCTTTTTTGTTGGCTCTCTCTTTCACATGGGATTGTTGCAGACTTTTTCAATCTCCATTAGTTTTCTATTTAAGCGGTGCTTTTCACTACATTTGGGATGTTGGTTGACGTGATTCGCAACCTTTGGCCGACATCTCATGAGAATCTTCTTCCTTGGAATCCTGTTCTTTTTGGGGTTGGCCTTGTGCTCTGGGACATATTTGCAGCACACGGCTTGCATAAAAGACATGAAATACTCTAGTTTCATGCCGATGTCTGGTGTAGAGAGATATTTCGGCCAGTCCTGTCTGAGGATCTGTTTCTTGAATCGATTTCTAGTCCGCTTTGCGGAGGTTCAGGCTGGAGAGACTTTGGGTACTTCCTTTAGGATGTATGTCTGTGGATACGTTTGTTCCATACATAGCTCTATTATTTTGTGATCCGAATTTAAAATCGGCGTCACCTTCAAATTATGAACGGTGTGCATATTGTCCGTGTTTATATATATTTGTTTGTGTGTGTGTTTATATATATTTGTATGTATGTGTCTGTGTTTATATATGCCTGTGTGTGTACGTGTGTGCCTGTGCGTGTGTGTAAGGGTGGGTAGGCGTGTTATTGTTTGTGTGTGTGTTTGTCTCTGTGTGTGTGTGTGTGTAATGGCAAATGTAATCTATTTTTCTAATGTGTATTCTACATTAAAAAAGACATTTGAAATTGCAAAAATCTCACGATTAAATTAAACAGAAGCATAGAGAACAAATTTAAAATGGTTAGAAAATTAAATGAAATTACATTACCCATTGAAATTAGTAATCAGCAAGGAAATGTAATAAATGAATAGCGTCTTACAAGTGAGACTTTACCTGAAACAAAACATTAAGAAACGCCATTATAACAATAGGTTTCCTTTAAGCAAATTCTCTCGAAGTAATTCAGAGAACTGTGCGCAGACGACGAATGAGACGTACGTACGTTTAAGTAGGAATGTAATTGAATGAATAGCAGCAATAACATGACAGTGATAACGAATACATGTACGACGAAAAGCACAAATAGGTCAGATATAAACTCAACAATCCAACTACACATATACCAGTGTAGTCAGATGCACGAGCGTATAAACTTACACACATGCTCACATACACACACATACATACTCGCACACACACGCACGCAGATAGATAGATAGATGGATAGATAGATAGATAGATAGATAGATAGATAGATAGATAGATAGATAGATAGATAGATAGTTAGATAGATAGATAGATGACATTGAGAGTCTTTTCAGGAACATCTAACTTTCTGAGGACAATCCAAAGAGCACCCCAGATACTCTGTCTAAAGCTTTAATTAGATCCATAAATGTAACAAAAAGACGTTGGCTATACTCACAAGCCCTTTTTTTTGCAGCTGCCTAAAAATGATATCCTCTGTGCCTCTACCAACCCGAAATCCACATTCAGATTGGGATAAAGCTAGGCTGGCAAGGGCATTATGTAGTCTGTTTTAGGATAACCCTTCCAAAGATCTTCCTGGCAATACACAAAACAACGATACCTGTAAGGTTGTAACACTCATATTTATTGCCTTTGTGCTTAGAAAGATGGACAATAGACACGTTTTTAAACTCCTGTGGGACAGATCTTGATTGCCAGATTATATATATATATATATATATATATATATATATATATATAAAATACAAAAATGGGACAAGAACGCAAAGCATCCAGACATTGAGGTGATGCAAAAAAGGAACAAAAAACCATCCAGACAGACGATACAGGAAAAACAAGGACGGGTTATTCGGAGTTTTCTATCCTCAATCGAGTTCCAGATTATCTTTATAATTTCGGTTGGTTATATTCGAGATTGTTCTAATCTGGCCAGCCTCAAGGAAAAAATAAGCTAAGAGCATTAGATTCCCTGGAAGAAAGCAGCGAATGTATACGAAAACAAGAACGGAAAAAAACAGAGCCGAAATTGCAAAGATAATCTGAAACTCGACTGAGGATAGAAAACTCAGAATGACCCGTCCTTGTTTTCCTCGTTTCGTCTGTCTGGATGATTTTTTGTTGTCCCTTTTTTGTGTCACCTAGCTGTCTGGCTGTTTTGCGTTCTTGTCCCATTTTTGTATTTTTTATACATAAAATATAGCGGCGTACGTACACTTTGGTCTCTCTTATGTATATATATATGGGAGAATTCACGAAAAAACAACAGAGGAAGGCAGGTGGTGCAAACAACAAATGAGTTTATTAGTATAACGCTCGGGAATAGAGAACATCTTTAAGGTTTCCGAGCCTACGCTCTTCAACAGAAAAGAACACAGAAAGAAATAAGGAGAGAAACATATATATATATATATATATATATATATATATATATATATATATATATATATATATATATATATATAATTATGTGTATTTCTTCTATCTTAATGAATAAAAATTCTTCTGATAGAATAAATAGGTTAATAGAAACCAATGTAGCAAAAAACACAAAATAACTGTGGTTTAGTTCCTGTTTTTAAGGCAGGAACTCCTTGAAATTTTGGGTATTTTAGTATATTTAAGAATTTAAGGAATGGAGAAAACGCATGTTATAATTGCATACTTTATTCCTACATATGTTTCAAAGGATTACAACCTGTGTGATCCATAGGGATCTTTGATATTAAAATTGGGAAAGCATGGGAATCATCTTAAACGTAAGACATTATGACCGATTATATATATATATATATATATATATATATATATATATATATATATATATATTACTCATATCGTTATTTCAACGGTGAGGCATATATAGATAGCCAATATATGACGTACGGGAGTACTATCTTAATGTATGATAATAAGCATTGCTAGGCCTCTACTCTTCAGAAACCTCTACTGACGTACGATTAAATGCCGATACCGTATTAAAAGAGTGCACATTCTGGAAACCTATTGCTACAAATAATATATTCTAAGAGGTTTTTTTTTTTTTTTTTTACATGTCTGTTAGCTTTCAGCGACGTAGTTATTTATGAATTACAGGTGGTTGTGTGACTGAGTTGATATTTATGGGGGGAAATTGGTGGCCTGCAGCAGATAATTCCAATGGGTGCACTCATATCTGCAAAAAAGTTCTCGTTAAAAAATCTTTGTTATTTCTCCATTTTGGCGAAATATTTACATACTACAGCCTATTATAGACTTGCACGCGCTAAATATGCATTATAATATCAGAATGGAAAATTATAGCAATTTTTTTTACACTTTTTGCATTAGTGTTTTACGCCCTGAGTACTATATTGTAGTGAAGACGCATGGCTCAGTGGTTAGAGCGTCGAGGCTTACGATCGTGAGGTTGTGAGTCCTATTCCAGGACCGGGCTATGTGTTGCGTTCTTGACCAGGACAATTTGTTTCACGTTGCTCCAGTTAACTCAGCTGTAGAAATGAGTTGCGACGTCACTGGTTCCAAGCTATATCGACCCCTTTGCCTTTCTCTTGGATAACATCAGTGGTGTGGAGAGGGGAGGCTGGTATTCATGGGCGACTGCTAGCCTTCCGCAAACAATCTCTCCCGGACTTGTGCCTCGGAGGGTAACTTTCTAGATGCAATCCCATGGTCATTCATGACCGAAAGCGGTTTCCCCCACTATATTGTACCACTAAAACTACATAATTGCGACATATTTTTCAACGCGATATTGAAGTAGTTTTTTTCTATCTGGGGATGGTTGAGCACCGATATCCTCGGTCGTGGTTTTAATAAAGTACAAGGGACTCTTCCTTAAGATTTACTAGCCATTTGCTGAAGCAATACAAAACTTCAGATACGGTTGCATTTGATGGAATATGGTGTTTCGAAAGTGACCTTTGAAGTGCTTATCGAAGTTTTCTCCTTTATTCTTTTATTGCTTTCAGTCATTTGACTGCGGCGATGCTTCAGCACCGCCTTTAGTCGAACACATCGACCCACTGGACTTATTTGTAAGCCTAGTACTCATTCTATTGTTTTCGTTTTTTCGAACTGCTAGGTTACAGGGATGTAAGCACACCAACATTATTTGTCAAGCGACAGACACACACGCAAATACACACTCACACACACACACACACACACACACACACATACACACACACACACACACACACACACACATATATATAATATATATATATATATATATATATATATATATATATATATATATATATATATATATATATATGTATATATATATATATTAAGCAAATGGCAGGTGTATTAGTTTATCAGTCGGAAGGTAAGAAAGTCTTTTACGTTTCGAGCGTAAGCTCTTCAACAGAAAGGAACACGAGGAAATACACAGAGAGAGAAAGTAAAAAGGAAGCTTTAGTAGTTAGCGGTCGATCATGGCGATGGCCGGACATATATATATATACATATATATATATATATATATATATATATATATATATATATATATATATATATATATATATATATATATATATATATATATATATATATATATATATACATATATATATATATGCCGCAATTCAGCGGCACTATACAAAAAAGGTCGCCACAGTCCAACAGATGAACTACAGGGACCGACTGAAGGCAC
>NC_142933.1:105728211-105738211 GCF_046866305.1 Octopus bimaculoides
TATATATATACATGCATACATTTGTTTGCGTTGCTGAAGGGCTTAATGCCTTCAGCTAAGACTTTCGCCCAACTGGTTTCGCGTTGTAATCGGAAAGGATTGTACAAAACTACGTGGATATTCCAGACTCCAATTGAAGAAGCAGTTGGCTGCGAATGATCCGTGTATCTTGTTTTGTCCTATTTGCCGTTGTTGTGCGATCCTCCTTTTCATGCTTGTTATGTTTTGACGATTTCCGATTGTTGTGATTTTCTACTTTGATATACATATATATATATATATATATATATATATATATATTATATTTATATCCCCCACACACACACATATATATATATATATATATATATATATATATATATATATATATATATATATATGTATATGTGAATAAAAATAAATATACAAAATAAAAATAAAAATTTTAAATATATATACAAAAAAAGAGTTTTGTATGATCGTGTATAGAGGAATATATTATTTAAAAAGAGTTCCAACTCTGTCTGTTTTTTATGTTTTATTTATATTCTTATAAAATTAATGTAGGATATAGAATATGGAATATATAATATAATATAAATAGACTAAAACAACATACTGGAAATGCGTAGAATGGCAGAGAAAAGACGCAAACAGGGATATACGATGTGCAAGCCTGCAAGGAAAATATGACACCTGATGATAATCATCCGTTTTCTGACTCAAAATGAATTTCTGTTTATTTGACCAATTCAGTTAATCTTATGTGTTATATTATTTACATTATTTACATTTGACGGATATTTGTCCCTATCTTGTATGTTGCTAACACAACGTTACGGCTGATGTACTCCCCAGCCTTTATCAGGTGTCTTGCGGAAATTTCGAACCTGGGTTCTCATTCCTAAGAAAAGACGCAAACAGGGATATATTATATTATTATATGCAGCCTGCTAGAAAAATATGACACCTAATGATAATAGGTATCATATCATACCTTAGGAATGAGAACCCAGGTTCGAAATTTCCCCAAGAAACCTGATGACGGCTGGGGGGTATATCATCCGGAACGTTGTGTTAACAACAAACAAGATGAGGACAAATATCCGTCAAATGTAAATAATGTAAATAGTGTAAATAATGTAAATAATGTAAATAATGCGCATAATTCCTCATCTCTTAAATATAGAACTATATGTGTTATATGTTAAATACTTATATTCTAGCTCTATACCTGCGTTTTATTTTTATTTTGATCTCATGTCTTAGCATTCTCCGTTTGTTTCCGTCTCTTTCAGAAAGTTAGCCATTAAATATTTTGGTAGCGCTTTCTGAGCGCTTGTAAATTTTTTCAGCCAAATTGTCTATACTTTAACACTGTCTGCTGCTTTTCCTAAGTTAATTTATTCACTTGTGTGAGCTATATTCCTATACCTATTCAATTGAGTAACTTTGTCTGTATCTATTATTTTATCTATTCTCTCCGCAAAAGTCGCTCTACTGTTGTCGCTGCAATGATTTCAGTTTTAATTATTCCAGGATGAAATTGTTTTCGTTTGCAGTGGACTGTGATTTGTTGAACGGACCGCTGTGAATTCATTGTTGAGTTCGCTGGTAAATGATATTATTCGGAGCAATGGCATAGCAACACCACTTGTAGTTTCATGTTTTGGTAAATTAAGAAAATAAATATTTTTATAACTTGTATTGTTTTGGGTTAAAGATTGTAATCAAAAGCATGTAGATAGATAGACAGGCAAGTAGAGAGACAGACAAACAGACAGACAGATAGACAGACAGACAGACAGACAGACAGACAGAGAAACAGAGAGACAGATAGATACAGGGATAAATTAGATAGATAGATAGATAGATAGATAGGTAGATAGATAGATAGATAGATAGATAGATAGATAGATAGATAGATATATGGATAGATAGATAGAAAGATATAGAGAGAGATACGCGTGTGAATGTACCCTCCTCAACCTTATATATATATATATATATATATATATATATATATATATATATATATATATATATAATATATATTATATATACATACATAGGTGCATACACATGCATATATTTACATACATAGCATTGCAAATATACCTGTGTACGAGATTTGTATTGAAAATAATCAAAAAGCGGTAAATTTTCTATTCAACATTCTGAGATTGAGGAGTGTGTCGAAATAGCAGCAATGAAAACACATATCGCATTATTAGGCAATTGTTTGTGAGTATAGTTGTAGATATCAAAAACAGGATTTCTTTTCTTTGGGATTTCATTGTTGTATATTTGAACGTTCACGTACTTCGTACACAGCATCAGATTATTTGTACGAAGTATATGAACAAAGCTCTCATGCGAGCCGCAAATATTTCTCTTCCATAACCATTACTTATATCACTCGCACACATTTATCATCCATAAACAGTAATCTCATCAGAGTCGTACGTGTTTTTCGCTTATGAGCACCAATGTCGCCAATATCGCACATATTCCTCGTCCAGAGAAACCATTCTATCAGAAAGTATGTAGTTGAACTGTAGACGTAGCGATGTCGTTTTCTCCATAAACAATACGAAAAGAGAAAACCGAAAAGCAATACATCAGTTAAAACATTATACAACACTCTTCTATATTCTCTAAATATTATGTATGTTAAGACTTGAAATAAGAGTTATCTTAAAGTCATCTTCAGTTAGATTAAAACAACAATTTCAGCATGGATTTTCTTATAAATCCACGTACATATTAAGTCGTAGTGGTTTCAATTTGAATAATCAAGCTACAACTGCAGTTCTTAAGTTTGTTCCTTTTTCTTCTTTATATTTATGTAATCCTTCTATACTTTAAGAAATATTAAATGAAGAAGAGTTCCTCTTGTACCAACATTAAATTTAATGTCTGCTCTGCTTGTGTATTAGGAAATAGTATTAAAGAGAATATGATATGCTAATGTCTTTCGCATTTCCTCACACACCACCATTCAAAAGGGTGATGTAGAATGTAATACTGATTATCCGGCGTATAATTTACAGTTGTTCAAAACCTTACAGAATAAAGTAAACTTTCCTCACTCAACTAGAAATCGTGGATTTAGCCATGTTTTATGTCTCGTTATCTCGATGTTACAACTGCGACTTCTATGGCGAGAAATGGCTGTTAATAGTTGTAAATGACAACATTAAGTGAAGTTGGTAGACATGTGAAATTTAATGCAAGTCCCTGACGTTGATATTTATTTTTCAGAAGGAATGAGAATTTGCGTTGTTAGTAATTTCTTTTTCTATGGTTGTATAGTTATAAAGTCCGTTTCGAAACCACGAGGTTATGAGTTCAGTTTCACTGTGCGGCTCCTTAGGAACACTTCCTTCGCTGTAGCCCCAGGCTGGCCAATTCAAAGTGAACTTAGTAGATAGAAAGTGTGCAAAATCCCATCATATATATGTGTGTGTTTCATTACATGTTTGTTGTTTTTGTTGTCGCTGTTATTGTTAATAATAGTTGGCTACGAGTAATGTGGTGAAGATAGATATAACGTCGGTATGAGGAGGGTTTTAGACACCTAGCTACATGTACAAGGATGATGTCCTTGTTGCAATAGACAGTCGACAAACCATGCTATAATGGCGCCATGGTTCATCCATCCATTTTATCTGTCCCATATTGAAGATTCATAATCTGAAAATATCGTTATATACTTTACGGTTAGCATCAGGGTTTGCTGTGTATGTGAATGAAAATCTCAAATTAGGGAATGGAGGAGATAAAATCCAGCCTACATATGTTTCATAGCTAGCAGAATCCCGGAAGTGGCAATGACTCAAATAAGGGGTAGTCCGCTAAAAACTGATCGGCCCAAATATTCCTTAATCGAAAGAAGTTAACACCGTCGTCAATGGATCCCTTGTTAACTCACAGGAGATTCGGTTGAAAACGCGTGGAATGCATAGAGGTTGAAGACAAAAGCATATGAGTGAAGGAGCAATATATGAGACGGGGTAAATAAGTTTACGAAAAGAGAAAGGAGCGTGGGACGAGAAGGGGGAAATTTGGCATCATTGAAGCTAACAAGCGGGATGTCTTTGTGAATGTAGGCTGAAGTCGTTTACGGGTCTACTGAAAAATAAGGAAATATGTTTAAAACTTAAAGAAGATGTAGGAGTGGTGTCACATTAAAAGATTTCTAATTGGAGAAGGAGATCTTTTGTTAAGGTATCTTTGGCCCGATGAGTCGACCGGATTACTCCTCGACTGGATAATTCGTAATTCCTAGATTCTGATAACTATTAAACATGTACTCCATTCCCTAATTTGGTGTATACATACTTACATACATATGCATACATATATATATATATATATATATATATATATATATGTATGTATATATATATACATACATATATATAAATTGGTAAAAGTTGGAGATCCTTGGTACAGTTAGGTGTATCTGGAAAAAGGAGAAGAATGACTTCATTGGTAGTCCTAATCAGTTTAACTTATTATTTTCTAATTTTCTTTAATTGTTCAATTTTTAATGATATTAATTTTAGTTCATAGGTCTTTGAACTGAAATTTATACAATTAAAACATTGAAAAATTAGAAAATGATAAATTAAACTGATTAGAATTACCGGTGAAGTCATTCTTTATCTTTTTTCAAAGATATATATATATATATATATATATATATATATATATATATATATATATATATATGCATGTGTGTGTGTATGTTTATACATATATGTGTGTGTATATAAATGTTTGTGTGTGTGTATATATATATATATATATATATATATGTATACACTAAAGAGAAGAAGCAGAAGGGGGGAAGACGAAACTGAAATGTAGAGAGAGGGAACGAAATGAGAGGGGGAGAGATGAGAGGGGGAGAGATGAGAGGGTAAGGAGCAAAATAGTGTGAAAGATGTGACTATGGGTGGTGTGATAGAGCTGTATTAAGGGATGGGTACAGAAAAGGTAGAGAGAAGGTAAGCGTGGGGTGGTATGTATGTAAGTGGGTATTGTATCCATAGCACTTACTTAGCGTTTACCCGATACATTTTGGGTCTTCCTGACATACACTTGATATATATATATATATATATATATATATATGTATATATTTTTTTTTTTAAGTTTCAGCTTAGAGCTGCGGCCATGCTGATGCACCACCGTGTTGCTACACTGTTATTACAGGGAGCCTCTTACTTGGTGAAGAATGGAGTTTGATTTAGCAACCCTCATTTGCACCTCCTGCCGCGAGGTAGCTTCATCTGGGACTCTCGATAGGAAGAGGTCCAACTTTGATTTAAAAACTCCTACATCTACTTTGTGCAGATTCCTCAGGCTCTTTGGGAGAATATTAAAAAGCTGTTGGCCGCTGAATCCCAAGCTGTTGCAGTAACTGGTCCTGAAGCGTGATGGCATTGCTGGGATCTTTGGCACTATGCAGTGTCGTCCCCTTCTGGCATTGGTGTAGCTTTCAATGCCAAAATTTGGCACAATTCCTTCCAGGATCTTCCAGATGTATATTACTGCATACCTCTCCCGCTTTCTCTCCAGGGAGTAGAGTCTTAGCTGTTTCAGCCTTTCCCAGTAGCTGAGCAGTTGCAAAGAGACAATCTTCTTTGTGAATCTCCTCTGGATAGCTTCAAGGTCTGCTGTTAATTTCAGACTGGTGGGTGACCACAGCTGTGAGCAGTAATCCAGGCGGCTGAGGACGAATGTCCTCCAGAGTATCATCATGGTTTCCTTATCTCTGGTTCTGAATGTTCTCAGGATCCATCCACCCAATCGTCTGCACTTTGTTGCCATTCTGGTAATGTGCACTTGGAAAGAGGTATCATCACTCATGTCGATACCCAGGTCTTTCACTGATTTAGGCTCTGGGATTGAAATTCCCTGTGGACCAGTGTACTCTGTAAGTTTAATATTCAGTTGTGGACGTTGGTAGCGCAGGGCTTGGAATTTTTCAGCATTAAACTGCATATTATTGTCCTCAGCCCATCTGTAAACTGAGTCCAATTCCTGCTGCAGGTGTGCAACATCACTGGAGTTCTGTATTTTCTGCGAGACTTTTGTATCGTCTGCGTAGCTTGCAAGAGTGGCTATCCGGGCACTTGAAGGCATATCCGAGAGAGCGACTATAAAAAGCAATGGTCCCAAGACAGTGCCCTGTGGAACACCGCTCATTATTTGTGTTCTCATAGAGGTGGCTCCATTAGCCACTACTGCCTGACTTCTATCTTTCAGAAAGTCATGTAACCACTCTCCAAGTTTTCCAGCTATGCCAAGATCACGCAGTTTGTGGCATATCACACCATGATCCACTTTGTCAAAAGCTTTTGCAAAATCAAGGTATATTACGTCCACATTTGAGTTGTTGAGTAACTGCCTCAACACCCAGTCGTAATGTTGTAAGAGCTGGGTCAGGCAGCTCCAACCTGGTCGAAAGCCATGTTGGGTATCACTCAGCAATTTATTTTCTTCAAGGAATGCGATCAGTTTTCCTCTGATTATCCTTTCCATGACTTTGCTGATGTGTGAAGTCAGAGAGATAGGCCTATAGTTTTTGGCATCTGCTCTGCTTCCCCCTTTATGGATTGAGCATATTATTCCCTCTTTCAGCTTGCTTGGCAGTCTTCCGTTTGCGAGAAAGCTCTGGAAGAGGATCTGGAGGGGTTTTGCCAGGGCATGCTTACACGATTTAAAGAGGATTGCTGGGAAACCATCAGGGCCAGCAGTTGAGTTTGTGTCCACTTCATGTATAGCTAGTAGTACATCTTCTTCGCTAATGTTGATGTATTCCATCGTAACTGCCTCACTGGTTACAGGGGAGGTAGCAAAGAAGTCCACTGGTTTGTTCACTGGTCTGTGCTCCAATGGAGTGGTGAAGACACTTTTGAATTGCTCATTCAGTACCTCACTGATCCTAGTTGGACTGTCTGTGAGGGAGCCATCCTTTTCGAAGAGGGGTCCAATCTTGCAGCGTACTGAGGCTGTTTCTTTTGCGTAATGAAAGAAGGCCTTTGGGTTTGACTTAATGTTTTTTATAACCCAGGCTTCTTTGTCTGCTCTCTCCCTCACATAGGATTGTTGCAGCCTTTTTTCGATCTCCATCAGTGTCGTTTTTAGGCGGGACCTTTGGCCATTCTTGGGATGCTGGTTGAGTCGATTTGCAACTTTTGTCCGTCGTCTCATAAGGATCTTCCTCTCCCTTGGAATCTTGTTCCTATTTGTTTTGGCCTTGTGCTCTGGGACATATTTCTGGCTTATGGCTTGCACAATAGACATGAAACATTCTAGTTTCATGTCAATGTCTGGTGTGGAGAGACATTTTGGCCAATCCTCTCTGAGGATCTCTTTCTGAATCGATTTCCAGTCCGCTTTGTGGAAGTTCAGATTGGAGAGATTTTGGGTGCTTCCTTTAGGCTGTATGTCTCTGGTTTCTTTTGGCCCAATATATATATATATATATAGTGAAGGCGCATGGCTCATTGGTTAGAGCGTTGATCTTACGATCGTGAGATTGTGAGTTCGTATCCCGGACCGGGCTGTGTGTTGTGTTCTTGAGCAAGCCACTTTATTTCACGTTCCTCCAGTTCACTCACCTGTAGAAATGAGTTGCGACGTCACAGGTGCCAAGCTCTATCGGCTTTTGTCTTTCCCTTGGACAATACTGGTGGCATGGAGAGCGGAGTCCGGTATGCATCGGCAACTGCTGGTCTTCCATAAGCAACCTTGCCCGGACTTGTGTCTGGGAGGGTTACTTTCTTGGTGCAATCCCATGGTCATTGATGATCGAAAGGGGTCTCAGCATATATATATATATATATATATTTATCAAAAGTACATATTATCTCAAGCTGCGGGACGGTTTTATGGTACTAGAGAAAAATTTTTAAATATTTCAAGTGTTCTTGCTTGTTATGCGCAGACACATACTTCGTTTAGCGGGTCGGAAATCTGTGCGACATAGTAAAACAAATTATTTGAAAAGAAAAATAAATGCACAAATAGTATATTAAAATTTTGAGAGAAATTTCAACCAAATAAAATCTAGTAGATCTTGAGTCCGTTATTGGACATATATATAAAACGTGATTGATAGTCGGAGCAATTTGTCATTGCTTGTTGGGAAAAGATGGAAATGTGAGATTTGGGGAATAAATTGTATCCAAGAAAATTAAATGATGAGTATTTCAACTGTCAAAGCGGTAAGTGGTTTAGAAATAGAATTTTTTGTTGCTGTTATTATTTTTTTTTTTAATTTATAGTAAAATCACTCATTCTTGATGAATGAAATGGGACAAATTGAAAATTGCACACACATAAAAGTGCGTGTGTGTGCAACACTGTGTTTGTGTCTGTACGTGTATGCATATATTTACGTGTGTGCATATATATATACATGTGTATATATATATATATATATATATATATATATATATATATATATATATATATATATATATATATATATATATATATATATGTATGTAAATATATATATATATATATATATATATATATATATATATATATATACTTATATACATATATAAATTTAATATGGACATATAAATACATATATACATACATGCAAATATATATATATATATATGTACATTTGTATATATATATATATATGTATATATATATATATATATATATATATATATATATACCTCTGTTTGTGTGCGAGTGTGTGTATTTAATGTGAGGTTCTACACACATACAAAGACAAACATTCATTTGATCGTTGATTGTAAGATTATTACGCACCACACACAAATACGCACATATACATTCACATATATACGTATACACACACACACACACACTCACACGAACACACACTCATACACACGCACACCGTATTGCATATGTGTGCGTATAACTATTCTATTCCAATCCCTTTTCTTGGTTTTATAGTGTTTTAATCAGGCAAAGAAATTTCCAAAACTAACGTAAAATTGTATTATATTTGTTATTGGTTCTTGTCTTGTTTTCTGTTACTGAAATTGAATTGAAAAATATTTGACAACTGGTGAAGAGTCCGCACAATCAAATATCTATCTATCCATTTATCTATCTATTTATTTGTTTATTTCCCGCTTTCTCTCTATATATAACACCCTCTGTACACACACACACACACACACACACACACACACACATATATATATATATATATATATATATATATATATATATATATATATATGCATATGTATATAGGGAGAATTCACAAAAAAAAACAAAAGACGAAGACAGGTGGTGTAGAAAACAAACAGATTTATTAGTATAATGCTCGGGAAGTGAAAAAGTCTTTAAAGTTTCAAGCCTACGCTCTTGTTGCTCACACGTAACCATCGTCTATACTTCTTAACATGACCATATTTCTTTCTTTTTCTCTTTTCAAAGATAATATTTCTCTTAGCGTTCACTATTTTCCCCTCATTCAAGTCTAACAACCCTCAATGTTTGTTTTCCTTCGATCTCCCTGTATGTCTCCACTGTTCTGTTTTTGTTCCTCACTTTGACCTTCCATAAATCCAAAACTTTATTTTGGTATCTATGGGAGCAACGGTCTTCGAAGACTCATATTGTCGTTGATTCTCGAAATGGCGAGTAGATAGACAGCCGACAACTGATGAATGGTCATTTTTTGTATTACTTGTCTATTTTTTCTCTAGTTATTTACGTATTGAACTGCTTTGTTTTCGTATTTCATGTTGTTTACTGATGGTGACGTCCTGTAGCCATATTTATATATATATATATATATATATATATATATATATATATATATATATATATATATATATATATACATATACGACGGGCTTCTTTCAGTTTCCATCTACCAAAGCCACACACAAGGCTTTGGTCGGCATCAGCCTATAGTAGGAAACACTTGCGCAAGGTGTCAGGCAGTAGACTGAACCCAGAACCTTGTGCTTGGGAAGCAAGCTTCTTACCACACAGCCAC